>NC_040038.1:21832028-21935905 GCF_003713205.1 Coffea eugenioides
TGTAAGTGTGGAAAGAATTGAGGCAATTATTAGTACTGGCTATAGAGGTTAAGAGACCGGGATTTGATGGTCAAACTCCATATATGGTGATTTTGAACCAAGATAAAAGAGTTTCAAAGGAATAAATTGTATTTTCCCTCCCATTTACCTCCTAGAGAATTTCTGCTTTGAAATTCTAAAGAAAAACGAGGATGTACTAGTTTTATTTTCAAACGATGATTGGAAATGATATTTATATATATGCTTAAGTATGTATAATTTTCTGATTTTGGTAAATATGTGAATTTTACTTGAATTTCAATCTGAAAATTTGTGAATAACTGATGAGTTGTTGAATTTTGTATATGATGGGCTGATACAAGGTTAAAATTTTCTAAACTAAGTTTTTCCCCCTTGATTGTATACTGGTGTATTCTCACACTTGAATTTGTCTATGCTTTACAAAAAAAAAAAAAAAAAAAACTTGAGTTTTTGGAAGAATGGCGAACTTATGTGTTTATAATGTTAATCTTGAACTTGATAAGATTTTTGGTTACTTTAAATACTCTTCTTATGTTTAAAATTCTTAGTTTTCAAGAAGAGTGAGCCTATCTTTAGGTGTACGGACTGAGGGAACTTTGAGATATACAGTAACCGCATTCAAGAGCACAAAGTTAGTGTGAATTGACTTGGTTTCCATTTAACACGTAAGTTAGCAAGTTGTACCTATTTCTTGGGTTTGAACTTGGAGCTTGAGGCTTTAACTATAAAACCCTAAGACTGGTTATTCTTGGAGATGATGGTGCTCTGGCTGGTGGCTTGCTTATTAAAGATTTTGAATTTCGAATGGAGAACCTTTGGTTTTAGCTTGTGTTATGGTTTGATTGGATCTAATTTCGTAAAGGCATGTGATCTGATTGAAATTAGTGATATTTGGACCTTTTGGTTTAACTATGGACTTAGGAAGGGTGGTGCGCGCCGTGAGGCCTTTTGTATCCTACTTGCATATACTTCTATATTTTGTGGCACTTAATTGCCTATATGCAGTATTTGACATATTGGGCTTGTTTTGTGACTTCCAACTCGTGCTATAACTTTTGATACATGTAAAGAAGCATGTTTTGATTCTAAATATTTTTGCAACTTGTATATGCATTAAGTTCTTTTATACTTAATTATTCCTTTTCTTGTGCTTATAGACTTCTATTAAGTATGGCAGCAGGAATGGGAAAAAGGGGTCGTGGCCTAGGGCTTAGACAACCCCGTACTCATGAGAGAAATTGATGGATAGTCTTATATAATTTAATGAGACCATAGTACTGAATATGAATCGAGAATAAACCAGAAGATTAGATCTACCAGTGTATAATGGATTAACCTAGTTGGGAACTTAGTGAGATTTTCCTGTGCGAAATTTTAATAGTTGTTTTATACATATATTATGAGTGGTCCTATGGCCATGTTTCAACTTTTATGAAGTTTGAACTCCGAAAGTATTTCATTGGTTTGGTGAGATGACTTGAACTCATTACCTATTTGTTCTACTTGAACAAAAGCGTTTTCAATTTTACTTGACTATTACTATACCCAAATTCACTTGTTTTACTTTTTCACAAAATTTATATATATATATATATATGTATACACATTTTGAACTCGTTTGAGAATCGAAATCAGATAGAGTTCAAGTTCGAATCTTTTCTTAGGAACATGAATGCCTATTTGTTATGAATCAGAGATTAGAAATGATCGGGCTTTATGTACTAGTAGAGTTAGCTCTTGGTTTGGATATAAAAGGGTGGTAAAGGTGTTGGATCACAGGTTATGCGAATATGAACCTACATGTCTATTTATCTTTCTTAAAGGTATGTTCTAAAATATACGCTTTACCCGAACATAGATTTAACTTGAAACTTTGAGGAAAAGTGTTGGAACACCCTCCATGTATATGTTATGATTATTATGTATATGTTTTAAAATTCATGCATTAAGTTGCATGATTAATCTTCTTAAACCTATTTGAGAGATTTGAAATATGTATTGATGATTGTGGTTAAACATTATTTGAAATCTCTTACTAAGAAAATTTAGTTTTGGATCATGAAGAAAATTTGTATCTTTAACTCTAATTTTGAATCGCATTTTGCCATAGATACATTCAAAATACATCAAAAGTCTCGACTTTATCTTGTAGGTCATGATTGGTTTGATTTAGACAAACTTTTGAGGAAAAGGATTCTAGTCCTACTAGTGCGTAATAGTTTTTAGTCAGGGTTTGGAACTTGTTTCTTATGGCGTGTAATTTATGGTTTCACTACATACGTGAGTAAGACCTTAGAACAGAAGTACATATCATTATATCAAGGGGTATTACTTTATTTGTGTGTGTGGATTTTCTTACGTATCAAATTCGTGGAGAGGCAAGAGTAAATATACTTGGATGACTTAGATGCGTGAGAATTTATAGGTTGTGGATAGTTAAGTTTTAAATTTTGATTTGCTACTCATTTAGATGCTTTGAGTTGTTGATAGGCTGACAGTCAGGATTAAGCAAATGGATGAATGAAAAGTTTGGAAGAGCTACATATAGAAATAGAAGTTCTTCGCAAGGAGTTGGAATTCCAGACTAAATTGGTTGAATTCTAGGAAGAACGATGCAAACAAGAGTTTGTAGAGAAGATGGAATTATGGAACAAGAACTTGCAAATGAAAAAGAAATACAAAGGAGTATTGGAGGAACTTCGGGAAAAAAAAAACTCGAGGGGATGCGACCCACTATTCAAGTTTCATCTCAGTATATTTCTAGCAACCAAGTTAAGGGTAGTGGAGGAAACTCCCATAATGAAAAAAGGGAAACTTAAAGAGAGATGTGAACATGAATTTGTTGTGGAGCAGAGAGAAAAGAAGAAAAAGAAAAAGGAGAATTCTCAAGCTAATCAGGCCGTAACTTGTAGAGTAACTTGTGGATACTGTGGCAAGTTTAATCACACTGAGATTATGGGCTGAAGGAAACAAGGAAATGCTTGCTATGCGGGAGTCCTGAGTATTAAGTTTTAAGTTGCCCGAGGAACTCCTCAGCAGCTCATTAAGTCTGCTGCAAAACAGTCGAGTGTTAGAGAGAGTGGTTAATACTAATGGCTATGAGAAGAACCAAAGTATTAGAAGCTCTACGAGTGAAGATGGATTTCACTTTGCTTAAAGACAGGGATTATGATTATAACCTAGCCTATACTGAGACTTTTGAAGGTTGTAATCTTTTGTGTAAGGGATGAAATCTTTTGTTGCTTTGAACATGGATGACTTAGCATGTTTTGCTAGAATCTTGTTTATTCCCTTTTCTTTTGAAATGATTTGATAAATTTATCCTAACTTGATGAAATTATTATGGTCTTTTATAGCAAATGGAAGTTTACTTTGCATTTAATCAATTTCATGACTTATTTGTATATCTAAATTTTGTTACGCTTATAGCCTTGTGAGAAGGCCATGTCTATAATATTGAGGTTGGAATCAAGTGGGTATTAGGAATAAATATCTTTTACCTTGCATAAATGAATCATTTGAGTATCTACAAGAGACAGTAGTACTTTCCAAGTTAGATTTAATACAGGACTACAACTAATTGAGGATTCTAGAGGAAGATGTGATTAAGGCTAGTTCATCAGAAAAGTAAGCACTTTGAAATTCAATTATGCCATTGGGAGTAATGAATACACTAGTAGCATTAATGGATTTGGGTCTTTAAGTCGTATTTGGGTTAAAAATTGGCAGTAATACTCATAAATGACTTGGGGACTACAATAAGATATTATTGAATGTAAGGTTTCATTTTGTACTTCGATATTTGCATACAAGTATACGAAACCAGATATGATTTTTGAAGTTATTGATTCTTGAGGGCTCTTACTATCTATTTTGAAAGATTACTAGGGTTAAGGTCCAGTAGGACAAAACTTGTGTGCTAATAAGATATTATCGAATTTGATCTGCGAGATATTTAAAGTTCATTGCGTATACCAATTTAAAGGGCTATTACATCATTTGTTCCTGAATTGACAAATTTCTTAAGGCAATTGAATCTGTGAACCGCATGAAGGAATTGTTATCTCGCTAGTCGTGAACAGATTAAGAATACAAGACTTACGTGATATTTAATGCGGAATAAGTTTTACAATTCGTAAGAGTGGGATGCAAAAGTGACATCTGGAGTTTTTGAGTTAAGGTATGAATTTCGAGGACGAAATTCTCTTAAGGGGGAGAGGATGTGAGGACCCATAATTTTATTATTTCAAAATATTGTTAAATTGGTCATTTTAAAAAATATTTCGTACTCGAGTTACCCAAAAAAAAAATAAAATAAAAATAAAATATACTAAAGTACATGAATTTCTCGAAAATAAATTTTTCCGATTGGTTCTTTACGCGCATATTATTTTAATGCCCAAATTTATTCAAGATGAATTGCTTATCGTGATTTTTATTGTTATATATATATATATACTTGGATTATCATATTTTAGAGTTTTAGAATCGAATAAGTTGAATTTCCAAGTTCAAATGAGAAAACCCTTAAGTTTGACCTTTATACGGGCGCGTGCCGAAAAGGCCCCGACAGGCACATTAATTTGATTAATTGGAGATTTTAAGAACATGATATTAGACTACTAGTAATGTACTATTAATGTACTAGGGAAATTACCTCAGAGGTTTAGTGCACAAAAGTTGCAAACGAGCGCGAAAATTGGACACGCAAATACCCTAAACGGACCTAGCATGAGTTGACACTTAGACTTAACCATTAAGTCACCAATTCTCTCCACTTTCATTACAATACCTGATTTCACTCTCTCTCCTCTCGTCACTCTCTAGTTGGCCGAAGATGGGAAGAAAAAAATCTAGCCAAAATCCTCACAAACTTGCTTCAATCCACTTCCAAATTTCATCATCCATTAGAGGGCTTTGATCCTAGCTTGGAAGAAGGGGCTGTTCATCGGTTTTCTTGGAGGAATTTTGGTCAAGATTTCTACCCTAAAGCTGTCCAACTAAGTTCTTGAGGTAACTCACTCACCCACACTTCAATCTTGCAAAATTATAGCTCAAATGGAGCAAAGGTAGCATGGGTTTGCAACATATGGTAGAATTTGGGTTGATTGGTTGAGTAATTATGTTCTTGCAATTCCATGACATGCTCGAGGGTTTGAGGATGTTTATTGGTGACTGATGTGATGAATTAGCATGTTGTGGTTGCTGATATTGTGCTATGTTACATGTATATAGAATGATTGATGGAATGAAGTTGGAAGAAAGTTAGAAATTTGGAGAAGTTACTGTCTGAAATTTCTGACTTGCTGCCGACTTTCTTGTTTGCTGCTGCCCTATAATTTCGAAAATTTTCTGGTGCTAATTGAGCTTCCAAATTGGTGTAGATATGTTGTGCTATGTGTATTGTGGTTTTCTACCAAAAATCAACCCAAATGGTTGGTTAAATTTTGAGTTACAAGTAAAGAAGCAAAACTGGAACAAGCTCCAGAATTTTCTGACCAGCAACATTTGTGTAGCTATAACGTTTTGCTCGTTGATCGAAATTGAGTGCCCTTTGCGGAATTTGAAAGTAGACTCTTAGAGCTTTAAAATGGTACCAAGCTCATTTTCTAGTTCATCCCGAGCGATTCGTGACGAGTTTTGAAAGTTGGCTGCCTGTTTATTACTGTTCATCCGAGACTGTCCAGAAAATCCATTTTGTTGCTTGATTTTGAACCGCTTATGTCTGGATTTTGGGAATGATTTCTTCTGCATAAATATATCCTTGTGAACCTATTTTCTAACACCACCAACCGTTTTCAATTTCACTGAGAATCGAGTGAGATACGGCCTAATTAGCGAAGTGCATTAAATCTGGAAAATAGGCCAACAGTCCAGGAATTTTAGCGAACTTCAACTTTTTATTTCTTGAGCTAGGAACATCGGAATCGAGTTCCGTTTTTTTTTTTTCATTTGAAACCTGGATTGGAACTTTACATGCATATCAAATTTCAAAGGCTGGTTTTGATTCAATGATTTTTAGCGAAATTCCAAAATTATTGGAAAAACTTGGACTGTTTTGACCTATCTTCAATGAATAGTAAACTTCTCTTGTAGAAATTGACTTGTTTCTGATTTGATTCTTGGAAAGTGACCTTCTACAAAGTTGTTATGCTTCGAATGATGTTTTTGACGGTGTAAAATTTTCTATTTTAGACTTTCCGAACTTCCGGACTGATTTTTCCACGAATGACTCGAAAAGTGAAAATTTCCAATTTGGACCTAAATGTTCTTTTAAGGGCCTAGGTTACATTTTTACAACTCTTAGAGCATTTCAAACCTATTTTCATGAGTTCACCTATCACTTGAGACCTCATTTGAAAGTCGGTTCCTTATGAACCGAAATACTTTGGAAACTTGAATTGTGGAGTCAAAATTGACTATTTCTTTTCTTTACACGAATACTGTATGGCCTGGAATTTGAGATACAATGCATTATTGCATACTTTCAGGATCTCAAGAGGACTTCGAGGGAACTCCCGGCGAAGCGTCTTAGAGCTAATTTCTCAAACTTTGACTTTTGATACTTGGTGAGTATCAAGTGCATGTGAAGTGTTTAAATGAAATGATTCTTGTACTTGCTAGTTAATGAGGCTAGGGCATACTTTGTCGCCCTTGTCCTCTCTTTCATGAAATTGCTTTTGTAACGACCCCACCTCCCCCTAAGGCGAACCAGAGGGTTCGGCGGACCGCCTGCCCAGCTCTCGCCGGTTCTCAGTCGATCACTACAGTCCTCAAACAAATTGCAATATAAAACTCAAATATATAACAAATTCTCCAAGAATTTCCTATCACAATCGCAGTGGAACTAATTCCCAAACGTGGAACGTACACGTTCATCCATTCAAGTTCAAACATTCATACGAACGTATATACATATACATCCGACCAATCTCAAACCTTCATACACCCCTAACATCAACTATTACACAAGAAGAAATCCAAAGTCAAATCATACATAAGATACTCCATCCAGCTACACAAATAACGTAATACAAGCTCTTCCTTTGCCTCGATCCCTGTGGGGAGAAGAAAACATTTGGGGTGAGCTAGAAGCTCAGCGAGTGAACAGTAAAATCAGTAATCCAATAAACTTTACAATTGTACATTTACATGATGCAAGAATTAGTGATCAAATGTGCATATATTGCTCTCTTGGAGCCAGTGAAATTCTTGTACTTAGATATCCAACGCTCCCTTAGATCAAGTAACGGATAAACAGGTAGAAGGAGCCATCGTGCTCCAAGGAATACGTAAACAGTAGCGGGGACATTGGTTCTAAGCACAAGATTTTCCCAAGAACTCACCCGAGTCAAATGTCATGGCACACACACAAACACAATGATATGCAAATCATGAAATCGATGCAAGACTTATTTCCAAAGTAATTGTGGAAAAGTAGTTGAGGGATCACTCACCAACCATGGCTCACGAACCTTATCCGGCATACCTCATTACCTTGATCAAGTTGAAACCCTAAATTACAAATATCAAGTCAAGCAAAGGAAATTCTAAAATTAACAAGCTTCTATTGCCTTTTGGCATTTTAATCACAATTAAAGCTACACTTATCCGATCGAAACGAATCTTATGGCGTTACGAAGCTAAGACATATGTCAACATTTTTTATGAAGATCTCCAAGGCCAAAACATACTTATTCAGGGTCAAAATCCGAATCCTAGAGAAAGAACGAAAACTGTCATAAAACAGGGGTTATGGGGCAGTCATGGGTATTTCGGTCAATTCACAAGCCAAAGTACTCCAATCAATCTGAAATTTTGTAGGCAAGTAGTCAACTCATATATCTACAAGTTTCATGTTTTGAGCAAAAGTTGATTCGGTCTACAGTACAGAGAAAATGACAGTCCAAGTTCAGTCCAGAAACAGGGAAAAACTTCAATTACTCTTCTTGAACCGACCTTTGCATATGACTATCACTAATCACAATTAAGGGCTAGAAATCCCCACTTAACATGAGACTAGCCTATACCAATCATGTACAGGCCAAAACAAGGATGAATTAACTTAAACAAAGTTTAGAAATGTCACTAATATGGAACTTAATCCTCCCAATTTCCAAATCACAAGAATTTCCATAAAATGAATCAAGATCAATTCAAATTCAAAACAAACACATACTCTCAAAAATTGGACGGCATAACCCCTAAATTTTACACATTTCCAACCTACCATTCAAATACCAATTCTCATAACAATTAACCACAGTCACCCATATGGTTCATAAACAATACCATACATTCAATTAAGCCATAATTTCCTTCAATCAAAGCCAATTAAAAGCTTAAAGCCAACCTTGGAAAAATCCCTAATTTGAAACCCTAGAAACCGGAAATTCACTTCACATACGGAAATTTTCCGCAACAACCATAAATAACGTACAAGAGCTTCTATTAACACCATTGAAACCACTAATCCAAATCCAATCCAAGACTTTCATATAAAATCATAAAAATACCCAATACATCAGAAAATCACCATAATTTCCATAAACCCATGAAATACTCCACAAAATCACATACATGACCACCACAAACCATTAATTAACCAATATTAGAACCAAAGGAAACTCGCATATCCAATCTTACCTCAAATTCAAGAGAGCTATCCACCTAGAGCTTCCCTTCAAAAACCAATCCATCAACAGCTTTAAACCACCATAGAGAACCCTTGTGTGAAATATTGTCCAAAACCATTGGTGAAATCGCAAGATTTGGTGAAGATTGAAACTAGGAAAAACTTGAGAGCTTTTCTCTCTTATGAAGCTCGGTTGAGCCAGGGAAGAAATGAAGATATTTGGGTGCAAAAGTGAGATAAAAAGGCAGGAAACAGTCGGTCAAACTTGGCAACCGTAGCTGCCACGTCAGAATCCGGCCGGAATCTGGCCGGATTCTTGGCCGGATTCAAGGCAGTGGCTAAGTCGAATTTTTTTCAAAATGTTCAAACAATCCGGCCATCAATCCGGCCAAGAACTGGCCGGATTTGGCCCCTGCCTTTTTTTCAAAACTTTTCTTTTCTTTTCCAAGTTCAAACGTTGCGCTCCCCCACTCGTCCAACAAAGATATAAAATTCTCACGAGTACAGTGAGCATACACAGCACGCACTCATATAAGAACACGTTTCTAGGACCATTAGATCGTAAAGAAATAGAATAATGCCTAGGGAGGACTTGTGAAAATTACGGGATCTCACAATCTCTCCCCCTTAAAATAATGTCGTCCTCGACATTCTAACTCATATATATATCCGGTCAAGATATCGCTCAGAAACCAATCAAGCATTAAGATTCAATCTACTCCAACTTGTATTTACCAGGTCCAATTTGTTTTTCCCCAAAGTCAGTCAAATACTAAGAATCATTCTAATCTCACTTATCGCAATTCATGATCTAGTAAAGCATGGCTTATTTAATAATCACTTATCAAATTCAAGTACTAAATATCATGCCAATCTAACTTATCAAAGAGTCACGGTCCAGTAGGGAGTTAATCGCGTACCCAGATAAAACAGGCAAAAGGCTTGAAATCGGACGTAAAGTCCCAGATAGTTGGAAGAAATTCTGGATACAACGAAGCTTCAAATCAAAATGCATCCCTGGTGGTGCTGGACAACACAACAAGCTAGCACAACAGCTGTGCTTCACCAAAGAATTTCAGTTCAGTAAGTTGGCCCTGCGGTGCTGGACAACACAACAAGTTAGCACAACGGCTAAACTTCGCCAGAGAGCCTCAGTTCAAGTATTTGTCCCTGGCGGTGCTGGATAACACAACAAGTTAGCACAACGGCTAAACTTCGCCAGAGAGCCTCAGTTCAAGTATTTCATCCCTGGTGGTGCTGGACAACACAACAGGCATGTCTCGCCAGAAGAATGGTGGTGCTGGACAACACAACAGGCAATGCCCCACCAGAGAGGTTCAGTTCAACCGCTACAGAAGAGTAGTAGCCGGTCTACAACCACATGAGTCCGAATAAATTCAAGAGTAGGGTCAAAGCAGAGTTCAATTACTTCAGGTTCATAGTGCACGAGTACGAAGAAGTTCAAAAGCAGGGTCAAATATTACAAGTTCAGGGAGCATGAACACAAATAAGAGTACAAGTTCAAGTTCAAGGATCATGAGTACAGGTAAGAACACACTGGCCTAACCTCTGTCCAGCAATTCACATTCTTAAATAGTCATAAAATGCAAGTCCACCTACAGGTCACATACCATATATTCAGCGAAGTTAGGTCCATTAAGAGTACGTATGAACACACTCGCCTAACAAGGTCACGTCTCAAGGAAGTTCAGTCTAGTCGGTCTCAGGCAGCTCAGATCAATCTCAGGTAGTTCGAGGTCAGTCCCAAGTAGTTCAAGTATAGCAAATTCCAACACTTACCAATCAGGTGGTGCGACTTTAATCAAACAGGAATACTAGAAGAAAGATACAAAACTAAAGTTTTCTCAACAATTCTAGCCACCACCGAAATCTATCAAAACCCGCCACACACTTATTGGCAAGTCCAAGTCATTATTTCACTCTCCTTATTCGGTTTAGTCGTGAGTACAATACAAAATCTTCTGTGCTCTAACCTATGCCATCACAACTTATCTCAAACTCACTTATAATTTCTATTCACATCGTCATCCATTAAACCATGTTCCGTCCAAACTTCATGAGCATTTCCTCAGGAAAAAAATATCAAGTATTCAAGTACAAGAAGTCCAACTAAGAAACTTCACGACTCAGACCATATGCTCTTAAACGAAAATCAAAGTCATATTTTACATGTACCACTTCCAGAATTAGTGCCAATGTCACTAATTTCAATCGGATCACATGCCTTTACGAAATTAGATCCAAGAAATCCATAACACAAGCCGAAATCAAAGGTTATCCATTTCGAAGTTCAAAATCTGTAATAAACAAGCGACTAGCAAAATACTATCATCTCCAAGAATAACCAATCTTAGGTTCTATAGTAAAGTCTCAAGTTCCAAGTTCAAACCCAAGAAATAAGTACAACTTGATAACTGACGGGCCAAATAGAAACCAAGTCAATGCACACTAACTTCGTACTCTTGAATACAGTTACTCTATATCTCAAAGTTCCCTCAATTGTACGCCTAAAGATAGGCTCACTCTTCTTTTAAGACCAAAAATTTTAAAGCGTAAGAGAGGTATTTTAAAGTACCCAAAGATCTTATCGAAGTCAAGATTTACATAATAAAACACAGGTTCGCTGTGCTTCCGAAAACTCAAGATACAAATTCATGTGTGAGATTACATCAGTATACAATCAAGGGGGAAAACTTAGTTTAGAAAATTTTATCCTTGTACTAACCCATCATATACAAATTCAACAACTCCTCAGTTATTCACAAATTTTCAAATTTGAAATTCAAGCAAAATTCACATTGTTTCCAAAAATCGGAAATTACACGTACTTAAAACGTATATCTATTGTTGAGGTCTTAAATCTCTAGGAGATATGTGAGCGGAAAAATGCATTTTATTCCTTTGGTACCCTTATATCTTGGTCCAAAATCATCACACCTGGAGTTTGACTATCACATCTCGGTCTCTTATCCTCCATAGCCAGTACTAATAATTATCTCAATTCTTTCCACACTTACAAATATAATGATAATTCAAATTCGTCCAACCTTTCATTGCAAATCTCTTATCCCATATCTTCCTTCAATATAACATCACCTAATTCCTCAGTTTCTTCTGCAAGTCCCAAATAAGAACTCCCAAATAATCAATTTCTTTAACTCCTAAGATACAATAGATCCTTGTTCACATAATATTCAAACGGATCTCGCAGTCAAGCATCCTAAACTTCAAGCCTAGGATACGCTACGAAGATCTGAAGCCTAAGCTCTGATACCAATTGTAACGACCCCACCTCCCCCTAAGGCGAACCAGAGGGTTCGGCGGACCGCCTGCCCAGCTCTCGCCGGGACTCAGTAGATCACTACAGTCCTCAAACAAATTACAATATAAAACTCAAATATATAACAAATTCTCCAAGAATTTCCTATCACAATCGCAGTGGAACTAATTCCCAAACGTGGAACGTACACGTTCATCCATTCAAGTTCAAACATTCATACGAACGTATATACATATACATCCGACCATTCTCAAACCTTCATACACCCCTAACATCAACTATTACACAAGAAGAAATCCAAAGTCAAATCATACATAAGATACTCCATCCAGCTAAACAAATAACGTAATACAAGCTCTTCCTTTGCCTCGATCCCTGTGGGGAGAAGAAAACATTTGGGGTGAGCTAGAAGCTCAGCGAGTGAACAGTAAAATCAGTAATCCAATAAACTTTACAATTGTACATTTACATGATGCAAGAATTAGTGATCAAATGTGCATATATTGCTCTCTTGGAGCCAGTGAAATTCTTGTAATTAGATATCCAAAGCTCCCTTAGATCAAGTAACGGATAAACAGGTAGAAGGAGCCATCGTGCTCCAAGGAATGCGTAAACAGTAGCGGGGACATTGGTTCTAAGCACAAGATTTTCCCAAGAACTCACCCGAGTCAAATGTCATGGCACACACACAAACACAATGATATGCAAATCATGAAATCGATGCAAGACTTATTTCCAAAGTAATTGTGGAAAAGTAGTTGAGGGATCACTCACCAACCATGGCTCACGAACCTTATCCGGCATACCTCATTACCTTGATCAAGTTGAAACCCTAAATTACAAATATCAAGTCAAGCAAAGGAAATTCTAAAATTAACAAGCTTCTATTGCCTTTTGGCATTTTAATCACAATTAAAGCTACACTTATCCGATCTCCAAGGCCAAAACATACTTATTCAGGGTCAAAATCCGAATCCTAGAGAAAGAACGAAAACTGTCATAAAACAGGGGTTATGGGGCAGTCATGGGTATTTCGGTCAATTCACAAGCCACAGTACTCCAATCAATCTGAAATTTTGTAGGCAAGTAGTCAACTCATATATCTACAAGTTTCATGTTTTGAGCAAAAGTTGATTCGGTCTACAGTACAGAGAAAATGACAGTCCAAGTTCAGTCCAGAAACAGGGAAAAACTTCAATTACTCTTCTTGAACCGACCTTTGCATATGACTATCACTAATCACAATTAAGGGCTAGAAATCCCCACTTAACATGAGACTAGCCTATACCAATCATGTACAGGCCAAAACAAGGATGAATTAACTTAAACAAAGTTTAGAAATGTCACTAATATGGAACTTAATCCTCCCAATTTCCAAATCACAAGAATTTCCATAAAATGAATCAAGATCAATTCAAATTCAAAACAAACACATACTCTCAAAAATTGGACGGCATAACCCCTAAATTTTACACATTTCCAACCTACCATTCAAATACCAATTCTCATAACAATTAACCACAGTCACCCATATGGTTCATAAACAATACCATACATTCAATTAAGCCATAATTTCCTTCAATCAAAGCCAATTAAAAGCTTAAAGCCAACCTTGGAAAAATCCCTAATTTGAAACCCTAGAAACCGGAAATTCACTTCACATACGGAAATTTTCCGCAACAACCATAAATAACGTACAAGAGCTTCTATTAACACCATTGAAACCACTAATCCAAATCCAATCCAAGACTTTCATATAAAATCATAAAAATACCCAATACATCAGAAAATCACCATAATTTCCATAAACCCATGAAATACTCCACAAAATCACATACATGACCACCACAAACCATTAATTAACCAATATTAGAACCAAAGGAAACTCGCATATCCAATCTTACCTCAAATTCAAGAGAGCTATCCACCTAGAGCTTCCCTTCAAAAACCAATCCATCAACAGCTTTAAACCACCATAGAGAACCCTTGTGTGAAATATTGTCCAAAACCATTGGTGAAATCGCAAGATTTGGTGAAGATTGAAACTAGGAAAAACTTGAGAGCTTTTCTCTCTTATGAAGCTCGGTTGAGCCAGGGAAGAAATGAAGATATTTGGGTGCAAAAGTGAGATAAAAAGGCAGGAAACAGTCGGTCAAACTTGGCAACCGTAGCTGCCACGTCAGAATCCGGCCGGAATCTGGCCGGATTCTTGGCCGGATTCAAGGCAGTGGCTAAGTCGAATTTTTTTCAAAATGTTCAAACAATCCGGCCATCAATCCGGCCAAGAACTGGCCGGATTTGGCCCCTGCCTTTTTTTCAAAACTTTTCTTTTCTTTTCCAAGTTCAAACGTTGCGCTCCCCCGCTCGTCCAACAAAGATATAAAATTCCCACGAGTACAGTGAGCATACACAGCACGCACTCATATAAGAACACGTTTCTAGGACCATTAGATCGTAAAGAAATAGAATAATGCCTAGGGTGGACTAGTGAAAATTACGGGATCTCACAGCTTTCTTGATAAGTGATACGTGTTACATGTGAATGCAAATGAAAGTGTTTTTCGTGAGCATTGAGTAGCAGAATATATCATGCCCTTTTAGGGTAGGAGGTACCGCTCATCCCGTCTCAATGCTATGACCAAATCTTGTCGATTGGAGCTTCGTCTCATCGACCTAAAAGTGAATGGGGGGGGACGCCCCAACCCATTGGCTAGCCTTGTAACTCGAGCCGGCAAGGGCTTGGTCGAGAAACTTGGGTGAACCTTGGGAAGTGTTATAGCTTGATCCAAATAAGGGGTCTTGCTAGGTATACTTGTTAAGTGATACCACCTACATGCTTGTTTGGTTACGGATCCAAGAGGGTGTCATGGTGGCTGGAGGTAGTAAGTGGAGTTCTACATGGATAACTGCGAAAGTTGACGGAGGGTCAACTACCTGAGCTTGGATTGCGCGTGGATTAGCTCCTGAGAGCTCCCTTATCCTTTTATTGTGATTAAATTCCCTAGTTGCTTAACGTTTCGCAGTTACTTGTTACTCGAGTTATTGCTTTATATTGTGTCTTTGCTAGCATGCTTGCTTGTTTTTCCCTTGGCCTCACTGAGCGTTAGCTCACCCCAATTTGTTTTTTTAACAGGTTTGGAAGTGGAAGTTCTCAGGCTTAATTAGTGACCCCCAAAAATAATTTTTCCCCACAGGGCTCGAGGCCAAAGAAAGCACTTGTATTGAGTTATTAGTGCCTGAAGGGATATCTCATATATAATTTGAATTCGATTCACTTGATAAGTATTTGATGTAATTATTTGAGAACTGAGGACTTTTGTCTTAATCGGGGAATGATACCCTTACTTGAGATTTGTAATGTATCTTATCTCGTTCTAAGTTTGAAAAATGTTATTTCGTTTATTCTTGAGGTTGTACCCTATGTTATTGGATGTGAGTGATGTATTTTAATTGAGGACTGTAGTGAGTCCCGGCGAGAGCTGGGCAGGCGGTCCGCCGAGCCCTTTGGTTCGCCTTAGGGGGAGGTGGGGCTGTCACACTTATTCTTTAACTATCGTTTCAAGCCACATTACAAGCTCATAAAGTCCATCGCTGACTTATCTTTCATGACAACCCAAAGTGAGGATTATATTCGTAAGAAATCCATCAATCATTTGTGATCATAAGGGTATAACCAATTTTCACATGTTTAGCTATCGTTTCTACCAATATTGTTGCAAGCCTATAAAGCTTATATGTTGACTACATTTTCTTAAGAAATAAGGGTGACAAACTCTTTGCTTTCACTAAGATGTGATATTGAAGGGATTACATACAATTTGAGCACAAGAATAAGACAAATCCTGACCTCTCATTTTCCTTAGCCACCTCAAAATCAGAAATAAAGTCACTTGATTGGTCCTGAAAGATGAGCCAACTGGAAATGGTGACCCATTACCCAAAGCATCGGTGCTAAAGTGAGGAAGAAATCTTTTGTAATTTGGCATTATTTTGAGAAATTCATCATGAAATTTTCTGTATAAGTTTAAGCAAGATGTTCAATTTTCTTCGCATTATATAGGAAACACAGTTTCTTACTTTGTTCAAATAAATGGAGAGACATCTAAATCAATTTTTGCAATCAAATGGGCCCACGCTGGGGCAAAATTTTTTTTTGCAAGATTTCACAAAATAAGCCCACACTGGGGCAGAATTTTTAATACACTTGGGAATTTCGTCAAATAGTCAAGCAAGACTTTCAAATCAATCACACTGCTCTTTCCATGAGTAGTAGTTGCAATATTTTAAAATAAAGTGCATGTTGTACTTTGGCGAGCCCCCTGTGTAGGTATCCATGGCTGAAATCGATGAAGAAGCGTAAGCCAGAATCTTATGAATCAAGGCCTCAATGAGGAGCAACCATGCCGTAATGCAAATCAATTGATCGGTTGCACAATAATTGGTGGAAACTGGGGCCAATTATTTTTGAAAAAATTCTCAAAAATCAAACTTGAATTTAATTTCTTGTTCCTTGACAAATTTCAATTTCTTGTTGATGAAATTTCAGCGCCCGCCGCGAACCCTTCCATTTCCCATTCTTGACAACCACATTTAATTCACTGATTTCTCCACCGTTAGCATCGAATCTATCACACTAACGTGTGTGTTTCTTTTCTTCTACCACCGTTAGCATTGAGTTTATCTCACTAACATGTGTGTTTTTAATTCTTAAGGCAGGCTCGGGTTTAATACCACTGGCCCGTTATTAAGGCAGGGTCGGGTGCTATCCCACTGACCGACCAATTCTCAAAGCAAACTCGGGTTCAATCCCACTGACCGATCATCAAGGCAGGCTTGGGTTTAATCCCACTGACCAATTTGTCAAAGGCAGGCTCGGGTGCTATCCCACTGACCGACCAATTCTCAAAGCAGGCTCGGATGCTATCCCACTGACCAAGTGAATGATCAAGCGAATGGCAGGCTCGGGTGCTATCCCACTGACCAAGTGAATGATCAAGCGAATGGCAGGCTCGGGTGCTATCCCACTGACCAATTCAACACACTGGGGCAAATCTTTGGATAAATTTTCAAGTGAGTCTTATACAGTTTCTTCATACATAACAGCATTTCATTGTGCATCGCCACTAGCCGTGGGTCAGTCCCACTAGTGGGCATTTTATTTTGCATCACCACTAGCCGTGGGTCAATCCCACTAGTGAGCATTTCATTTTGTATCGCCACTAGCCGTGGGTCAGTCCCACTAGTGAGCATTTCATTTTCACTACCACTAGCCGTTGGGTCAGTCCCACTAGTGAGCATTTCGTTTATTCTGCCACTAGCCGTGGGTCAGTCCCACTAGTGAGCATTTTATTTTGCATCGCCACTAGCCGTGGGTCAGTCCCACTAGTGAGCATTTTATTTTGCATCGCCACTAGCCGTGGGTCAGTCCCCCTAGTGAGCATTTTATTTTGCATCGCCACTAGCCGTGGGTCAATCCCACTAGTGAGCATTTTATTTCCATCGCCACTTGCCGTGGGTCAGTCCCACTAGTGTGCACTTCATTTGCATTGCCGCTAAACGTGGGTCGGTCCCACTAGCGTGCATTTCATCTTTATTGCCACTGAACATGGGTCAGTCCCACTAGTGAGCACATCAAATTTTGTTCGGATCAATCCCATGATTTTAAATTTTGTTCGGGTCAGTCCCATGATTTAAATTTTCTTGTTGGGGTCAGTCCCCTTTTAAATTTCTTGTTCAGGTCAGTCTCGTTTTAAATTTCTCATCTGGGTCAGTCCCATTTTTAAAAAACTTTTTCGGGGTCAGTTCTCATTTCAAAGACGGCAGTCGTTCGAATAGTGGCAATCGAATGACACAGGTAAGTATTTGGTGTCTACTTCTTTGTCTCAAGTTTTTCCAAAACTCAGACAAAGAGGGGCAAACTGTAGACAACAAATTTTTTATTTTTTAACTTTATTGGTTTAATTAATTGAATTTTGCTTTATTTGTTGCAATTCTAGGGTTTTATTTTATTTTATTTTGTTCTAGTTCATTTTATTTTATTATCTATTTATTTTTGTCTTCATACTAAATTTCAACAAAAAAAGGGAAAATTGAAAAATATAAAAATACAAAATAATGTGTGAAATAGGTGAAAGTTTGCATGCTAGACAAATGGAGAATATGCAATAGGGACAAGTGTCCCTTTGGATATTAGACAACACAACACCTAAGGGATTATGTGTCTAGACACTTGGTGGATAAGAAATTTTGGGGGGAACAAAAATAAAAAGAAAACAGAGAGAGAGGCAGGGGACGGCTAGGGTTTGGTGGGGCAGAAAGGCTTCGAGAGGAAAAAGGGCTTCATCCGAGAGTGAGAGATAGGGAGAACTGAGAGGGGGTTTCGGCCTATAAAAAAGAGAATAGAAAAAAAGAAAAGGAAACAGACGGCAAACGGGAGAAAAAACAGGAAAAGAGACAAGAGTTGCGGCGGAGCTTGAGAAAAATCAGAGGAAAAACCGAGGGGGTGGACGGAGGGGCTAAGACAGATTGGGAGTGACGGCCTAAAAAAGGGCATCGGGCAAAAGAAAAAGAAAGACCAAGGGGAAGGAAAAGGCAAAATAGGGGAAGGCTGGCGGCTGAGAAAAACAAAACAAAAAAAAACAAAAAGAGAAACAGAGCAAAAGAGAAAGCAACCGGCAAGATTGTTGCCCTCAAGGAAACCCGTCTTCACGAGGATGAAGAAGGGGTGCCACCCACAACTCTCCGTGAAGTCTCTCTTCTGCGGATGTTCTCCCGAGATCCCCATGTCGTCAGGTCGATGGATGTTAAACAAGGTCAGAATAAGGAGGGGGAAGATTTCGGATTGAAAAGGGGCGGAAGACAACAGAGCTAGGAATAAAAATCCAAAAGAAAAGCTGCGGAAGCTTTGGAAAAATCTGGAACAAACGGCAAGAAAAACTGGTAGCGGACAGAGGGCTCTTGGCTGAAAAGGAAAAGAAAAAAGGGAGTAAAAACTAAGCAAGGCCGAAGAGAGGAAAGGGGAAGATGTCGGTAGGGGAACGAAGAAAAAACTAAAAATCTGGGAATTGGAAAGAGGGCTTCGTTTGAGGAGAAGCTTGGCCGAACAAAAAAAGAAAACTTGAAAGCTTGGGGAAGCTAGGTGAAAAAGGGACGGAGAAACAGAAACAAGCAAAGAGGGGTCAGAGGAAAGAAAGTCCAAAGAGGCGGTGCACTAAGGAATAGAGGAAGAAAAAGGGGCTTCGGCCAAAGGTGAAACGGAAACAAGAAAAAGCAACGGCAGCAGCAACACCGTCACCGTTTTCCTCCCCTGCTGCCATCCCCGAGACCATCGTTCCAGAAACCACCGCCACTCATGCCGCTACCACCTCGCCAAACCCACCATTATTACCGGCAAAGTTTCACCAAGCAAACGCTGTATGCCATCCTTCCTCTTCGAATTTCAGTTTAGACATTTTAGTATAAACAGTGGGAAATCACAAAGCACGTCTGCCATGCACTTGTTCAGTGCCAATTTCATGTTGATTGCTCACAATTTTAGATTGCATGCGCCTTATGTGTTGAATTGAACTGAAACCTCTTGTTGTTTGACCAATTTTGGGCTGATTATAATCTCAATTGGGCAAGAAGTCGGTGAAATTTAATGCCCCCAACCTGTTCGACGAAATGCCTGAGCTGAAAATCCTTATTGGCAGATGATTTGTTTTACATTTTTTTTTTCTCCGTGTGAAGGAATAGGCTGAGTCAGCAAGTTCCCTTCTTTGCATTTCAAAAATTCGGTGTATTGGTGTTTTGCACTTGTTCTGTTTTTCGTTCCCTTATTCTTCTTTTTGTAAGAACCCGAATTAATCTTCCTGAATTTGATGTTATGAGAGGGGATGTTGTGAATTTCATTGTTCGTTGAGAGTGATTGAAATTGCAACTAAATTTCTAGTTTTGCTGCTCGGAAAAAGGGGTCGAAATGCTAACTGATGTTAGCTCCTTGGAGAAGACAATTACTTGTCTAAAATTGCATTCTCCGTCCATCCATTTTTTGTTTGTTTTGTGATTTCGCCCCAAAGCTTTTAGAGCTTCATGTTTCGACCCCCCAAACCTTCATAATTCATTCAATTAAGTCCGATTCTGGTTGCATTTGAATCCCTAATCTTCCCTCTTGTTCTAATATGACCTGGAAAATCGGAAAAGTTAAGTTCATTTCTCTCTTTTAGATTTTAATCATTTTTTAATGCATAAGTAGTCTTTTAGCTAGATTAATTCTTGTTTTTAAGACATAATTGTGGCTTAATAATTTTTGTTGATTTCATCATGTTAGGGTGCTTGTGAAAAAGGTGATTTGGGCTGAGAGGTTATTTTACTTGGGTTTAAGGGAGTGGGTTTGAGCTTCTTATTTTGGTTCTTGGTTTGGATTAGAGGATGGAAGCCCGCTGAGTTTGTTGGATCATAAATAATATGCTGGCCCATTCCATTTGCCTTAGATTTTCAAATGGGTTTGGAAAGTTTCGGCCCAAGAGATAAATAAAAATGGCCCAGCAGCCTGATCCGTCAAGAAGCCTGATGACGAAATTTCATTCTAGTCCCTTAACTTGCGGATGTTTTCATTATGGCCCTACAAACTTTCAATTTCATTCAATTGGGTCCTTGCTTTAATTGCAAATGAGTTCTTGAACTTTATTTTTCTTCAATTTTGACCCCAAAACTTTATTAATTTTTGCAATCAAGTCCCTTCTTCTTTTAACTTCTTAAATGTGGTTTGTCTACATGATTTAACTGATCCAATTTCATGTTTATTTTTATCTTTTGTGATTATTTGTTAACTAAAGTGATGCCTTGACCCTTTCTTTGTTTTTTTGGAGGGTAAATAAGTAAGTTCGTGTCATTAGGGCTCCAACTCAAGGGAGGTACACCCTATCCCTTATTTCTTACTTTATTTGACCCTAAGTGCCCTATGTGACTTTACGTGTTTAATTGTATGCCTCTTGGATGTTTATTTATTTATTTGCTTTATTGGCTTTAGCTTTGTATATTTATTTTAATTCAATTTTGATCATTTGAAAGGCACTTGAATGCCAAATTTGTAATAGTTAGGTATTTGTTTTTATTATTTATTTTATTTCCCCTTTTAGATTGTAGTAGGGCCTCCCCCTAATGTAATAGATAGGGATTTATTTGTTTTATTTTTGCTGTGTGTGATTTGCATGCCTATGTGCTATGTGTTACCGCTTTCTTAGGACGTGCATCTAGATATCATGCCTATGTGTTATGTGCCTTATGTGATCTATGTGTTTATTTTCTTTATTATGCTTTATCTGATTTTCTTAGACTGTAATAAATGCATGTTATCACACTAGTCCAATGCTAGCTGTGATTCCTTTCCCGTCACCACACTAGTCCAACGCTAGTTGTGGCTCTTTGTTCCGATTTCCCACTAGTCCAATACTAGTGAGGATTCATAGATATGGGTTAGTCCAATACTAGACCCTTAGGGACCTCCCTCGTTAGATCATGTTTGTATGATTACATTACACTTCATGCACATTTTTCCATTTTTTAGGATCTTTATCATTTTCACATAATATTTTCCCTAATAAAATATCCCTTACCCCTATGTATATATAACATTTAGATTTGCATCTCATTTAGGAGGTTAGGGGGTAGATTAGTGCATTTTGCCTGATTAGACTAGAGATAACCCCTTTGAATATGGGATATGGACGAGTTTGGCTTTCTAGCCTTAGCACGCTTGTATTCCCTCTATTAAAGGAAAAATTGAGTCACGAACATTAGTCCCCCGCACCCGACATGATGCATTCCTTTAGGTCACGTATATTTGTATAATTATTTTTATTTTCCTTTTCTTTTCTTAGAGTCTCGTATTTTTACATTATTCGTGACCTCTCCAAAGAGTCACTATTGGGCATCACAATTAATGTGATTGGCACTATCTAAGCTTTGAAGAAAAATTTTGCCCCCCGATATCCTCTTAGGTCTAGGGTTTGCATTCATATAGTACATCCAAATGTAATAAATCTTTAGGTTAAAAAAAAATAAGAAAATGTTTGACTAAATCGCGCAACTAGCCTTGGCTAGGTTGAAAGGGTACCTTGGATTCTTATCCTTGCCTTCCCTTTCTTCAAATGTGACTCCCGAATCTTTTTCTCTGATTTTCGTAGACTTGGAGTCGTTTAAAAAGGGTTTTCTATTTTTTCCTTTAAAAATTCATTTTTAGGTGACTTGGTACACCTTAACTCAATACCAAGTGGCGACTCCGATTTTTATTCAAAAACTCTTTTTAAACTATAATTTGGGCCCAAATCGTAGCACTTTAAAACCCCCATTTAGGCCCATTTTCCTTTTAAATCAAAAATCATATTTTCAATAAAAAATTCACTTTTTAAACCATTTATTTTTCTTATAAAAAATGGGGCGCGACATTTCAAAAATTTATTGCGATGCATTAGTCTACGAGCCTTCTAAAATCAAATTTTTGGCCTCAGTTTATTTATCGTCTCAATAGTGAGGAATTATTTGTGAATTTCTTCAAATTATTGCCCTTTATGCAGGGGATTTTTACCCATTTTGATAAAATGGCCAAAGAATGATTGTTAGATGCTCATATTCTAATGTACCAAAGATCGCCCCAGGGTCATGGAAAGGATCGGATCCTACCTTACCTTGTGCACTACCCCTTTGGATGGTACAAAAGTATAAACGTGCAAGTCTCCTTGGATTAAATATCCGAGACACAGGGCGGTTTATTCCTAACGTGGGATCCCCTAAATGGCATTCCCTTTCTATGGTTTATGCGTGATACCAGTTTATTAAAGCAGTAAAATATGCAATTTGAAATGAAACATGACCTAAGGGACCCTTTATTTGCCAGGGTAGGCCTAAAATGATATGGCATTATTAATTTATGAACGGAATATACTAAAATTTCTTAAACGTGCAATAGCCTATCTACAAGGGTAGGCTCTAAAAGAAGATCATGCCAGACCTTTATATCTTAATGTTCGTGAATGCAAAAGGCAAGAAACAAGGAAAGTTAGCTCAACACATAACACATTGTGACAATCAAATAATAATAATAAAATATAGAAAGCAGAAATAAGGTGAGAGGGTTGGAATCCCTCCCCTCGTGCATAGTGTCCCTAGTTCAGGATAAGGTCGACTCTACCCTAAGCAATTCTAATATGGATGCATGAGGTTTGGCTCACTAATGCATCTAGACTCGATAAGGTTTCGGCTCTCAAGCCTTTAGGCCTAAAGGCGAAGGGTCATCATTCCCAGGGCCTTTGATCGGTGGCTCGAGTGATCCCTTAGGTAGCGCTATGGGCGCAGAGCACACCATCCGCCTACCCAAGGCAATCGATCCTAATCCTACAAGGAGGTGTGGGAAACGCCCACGAAAAAAGAAAGAAAAAAATAGGGTAAATAAGACTATGCATGCACGTATGAGGTACTTTCTTATTGAGGGAGGGATTAAATACCATAAATGCGGACGGAGGTTCTAGGGCGACTACCCCCCACCCAACAATGCAAAGCGCGGGATAACATAAATAAATCATTCATCCATCAAATCAATCGTGCGCAAATAGGTGAGGAAGCGAGTTGATACGCGCGAAAATGCAAAAATCCTAAGAAAGAAAGAAAAAAAAATGCAATCCTAAACATCCAAATGTAATATATAAGAAGGTTAAAAGAAGAAAAGAATCGACTAAACCAAATGCTCGGACTCTCTAGTTCCCCAGTGGAGTCGCCAGCTGTAGCGCCCCATTTTTTAAAAATAAATAAATGGTTTAAAAAGGTGAATTTTTGATTTAAAAAATGAATTTTTGAAAAACATGGGTCTAAATGGGACTTGAAAATGCGACGATTTGACCCAAAACAATAGTTTAAAAAGGGTTTTTGAAATAAAAATCGGAGTCGCCACTTGGTAATGAGTTAAGGTGTACCAAGTCACCTAAAAATGAATTTTTTTAAAGAAAAAATAGAAAACCCTTTTTAAACGACTCCAAGTCTACGAAAATCAGAAAAAAGATTCGGGAGTCACATTTGAAGAAAGGGAAGGCAAGGATAAAAATCCAAGGCACCCTTTCAACCTAGACAAGACTAGTTGCGCGATTTAGTCAAGGATTTTCTTATTTTAACCAAAAGATTTATCATATTTGGATGTACTATATGAATGCAAACTGTCACAGCCCCACCTCCCCCTAAGGCGAACCAGAGGGTTCGGCGGGCCGCCTGCCCAGCTCTCGCCGGGACTCAGTCGTTCACTACAAACCTCAATTAAATACAAGATACGATCTCAAATAAAATTCAAATATCTCAAAACTTTACATATCAAAAGCGAAGCGTCCACGCTTCCACTGCGCCACTCTGATCCTTGATACCAACTATTATACAGGAGGAAGTCCAAAACTAGACTATTACACAACCAATCAATTCAAAACGTTCAATACAATCCCAATATGAACCAGTACACAAAAGGAAATCCAAGTTCAATCCATACATGAGGTAATCCACGAATAAACACTACAAGCCTTTCCTTCGCCTTGAGCCCTGTGGAGGGGAATAAAACATTTTTGGGGTGAGCTAGAAGCTCAGCGAGTAACCAGTAAAATCAGTAATCAAATCGGTTTAACCATAGTTCATTTCGATGATGTTCAATTCAAATCAAATGATAAGTCCAGAAACAATTTCAACATTTACAAAACATTAAATATGGAGTATCAATAATTCAAGAAACATTTACAATGGAAAGCGATAATAACATTCGTGAAAGGATACGTTCGTTCTCCTGTCATTTCATTTCATTTGTTTTCATTCGAGCATTCATTCACCCCGTCCCTGGCTTTTGGCCAGGCTCCACCAACCTACAAGGTAATACTCGAGTATACCGAAACGTTCACCCAAGTTCCTAGTCGCCCGACCGAGTCCGCTTCTGGCTCGAGACGACCGGTAACAAGGGGCAATGGCTAGTTCAGCCCAAAAGGCTTACATTCATGCGCAAGTAGCATTTCAATCGCTCAATCATTAAAATTTCACAATCACTTAGGCTAAGTGCGATAAAGTACACACTCGCCTCGAAAACTCGTTTAGCAATCATTGAAAGCAAAATCAATAATAACAAGACACGGATATGCAAGCACGCATGATATGTAAGAAAACAGTTCCAAAATTAACTTTGAAAACAGCTCAAAAGGAAATAATGCGGGAAAGCGGTTCAAGAGTAAATTTGGAAACAGTTCAAAAGTCAATAATGCAAGAAACGGTTCATAAATAATTTTTAGAAAGAGTTTGAGGTCACTCACCTCAATGGCTCAGCAATCATCCATCATACACTCAATGCAATCAAGTCCTTTCAAAGTTCGGACAGCACTTCCCCTGAATTTGCTAACTTTTCCAGCCATCACGGCTTCATTATATCCTCAGCCAGTCCCAAAGGTACACACACAACAACAAGTTCATCCAATAGTCATTCAGCAAGTTCCAAGTAGTACTAGTACAAGTCAAGCTAGGGAAAAGTCTGAAAATGAAGGTTTAGCTCAAACCAGAAAAACAGTTTTGGACGTCACTTTGCGGTAATGGAACAACTTGCACTACGATTATCGGATTAGGGTGTAAGACCCACCATCTCGAAGCTAAGAACCAGGGCTACAACAATGTAGAAGGTTACTCAGTCCAAATCCCAGCACAACTAAGTCAAAAATGCAGAATACCAAACCAGAACCGCAATTGCAGGTTTACAAATAACACTATGCTGTAATTAGTCCAACTCAGTCTATACAGGTCGAAATGTATTGATTCCAAAGGCATATGATCACTAAGACATCAAGATACATTTCATCAGAAGACCTCAACAACCAAATCCAATGCAATTCCAGTCAAAACAGACGATTACAATCGCAGTTCGCACATTCTGATCACCCAGAACAGCAACAGTAACAATGACATATCTCATTCTACACTACTCCAAATGCCCTGAAATTTTACAGGCATCTCAAAAACATCAATACCTACAACTTTCATGTTTTAAGAAAAGGCCAATTCGGCTTCTAACCATATGATACAAAACCGGACAGAAAGGGGGGTCATGAAACCCTAACTTTTCACAATTCAATCCAAACCCACAATTGGTTGCAATTATCAATCATTCACACCTACTAGAGTCATAACCCCTTATTACCAACCATCATAAATAACCACAACACCATGATCACATTAAACCAGAAAATTCCTCAAAAAAATAAAAACTTCACCAATTCATTCCAAACCAAGAAATAAACCACAATTTCCAACACTATAGCCACCATTAGGCATAAATGAAACATCATTAGGTGTAAGAGGACAGTCAATCACTACTTACCAAGTAAACAAGAGAGAGGAAGTTGTAGAACACCTTGGCTTCTCCAAAAACTTCACCAAACAACTCACTAGCACCTAATGGAAAGCTTTTATGGAGTAGAAACTAGTTTAGGCAAGTGGTTTGGTTGATTTGAGCTAGAGAATTGCCAAACTTTGAAGAGGTTTTTCTTCCTTCTTTGCTAGGGAGAGAGTCGGCCACAAGGAGGTAAGAAAAGAATGAATTTTTGGTTAATTTGTGAGATATTTAACCAATGGGTCAAAAGTCAAAAACATGAATAGTGTTCCATAAAGTCCACCCAATGATATTGTGACACTTGGCACCTCTTTAAATGCATTTCTATCCTTTGGTCACCTCTCACATCAATCACTTCACCTCCTCTACGTATCTCTTAACACCCGATAAATTTCAACCAGTATCCGAAACTCAACCTAAACGGCCGAATTTTTCCGAACTTCTCGCACTAGTGGGGCCCACGTCCATAATCTATCCGTAATTTTTCAAAAACTATCCAATGCTAGAAAAATCATCTAAAAACTATACTTACTCACAAAATCCACCAAGAAAATTTTCTAAGCCAGAAAATGCAGAAAACATTCAATTAAAGGGGAAAAACCCTAGGAAAAACATTAAGGGAAAAATACGGGTTCTCACACTCATTTTTTTTTTCGGGGCGTCACACAAACCCTAGACCTAAGAGAATATCGGGGGGGTTAAAATTTCTCTTCAAAGCTTAATTGATGCCAATCACTTTAATTGTGATGCCCAATGTGGATTCTTTGGAGAGGTCACGAATAATGCAAAAATATGAGACTCTAAGAAAAGAAAAGGGAAATACAAATAATCATAATTATACAAATATACATGTCCTAAAGGAATGCATCATAACGGGTGCGGGGATCTAATGTTCGTGACTCAATTTTCCCTTTAATAGAGGGAATACGAGCGTGCTAAGGCCAGAGGGCCAAACTCGTCCATATCCCATACTCAAGGGGTTATTCTCTAATCTAATCAAGCAAATGCACTACCCTAGTTCTAATGCTTATATGAAATGCAAGTCTAATGTCATGTTTGCATACAAAGGGGTGAAGAATATACATATACAAGGGGAAATATGGAATAGGGGATATAAATAGAAAGTAATATGGGATAAAAAATGTATATATAAGAAAAGTGTAATGCAACATGGAAAAGACCCTAAAAAGTGAAAACATGCATGAGGTGAAGTGATTCACACAATCATGATCTAACGTGCGGGAAGTCCTAAGGGTCTAGCGTTGGACTAGCCCATGTCTATGAATTCTCACTAGCATTGGACTTGTGAGCTCGAGGGAAAGACCGTGACTAGCATTGGACTAGCCACGGCTATTTGCATCCACCATATATACATAAGTAAACATACATAATTAAAGCAAGTAGGCATGTGAGCACGTAATTCACATAACACATAACACATAAACATGCATATCTAGATGCCAAGTCCTAAGAAAGCAATTAAACACATAGCACCTAAGCATGCAAACCACACAAAACAATCAAAGCCCTAACTATTACATTTGTGGGGGGGAGGCCTACTACAATCTAAAAGGGGAAATAAAATAAATAATTGAAACACATACCTAACTATTACAACTTGGCATTCAAATGCCTCCCAAATGATCAAAATTGAACTAAAATAAATATACAAAACTAAAGCCAAATAAAGCAAATAAATAAATAAGTGAAATAAATAAACATTCAAGAGACATGAAATTAAACACGTAAAGTCACATAGGGCACGTAAGGTCAAATAAAGGCAAGAGTAAGGGATAGAGTGTACCTCCCTTGCAATGGTAATCAAATGAAGGAAGAATTAGCTTCAAAACAATAACAAGGTCAAGGCACCAATTAAATAGTACAATATAAGCAAAATCATCAAATCCCTCCCAATTGCAACTTAAATGGAATCAAATAGTGCATAATTTCAAAGAAAGTAAATTATTGATCAAATTCCTAAAATAGAAAACTACTAAGGACCCAATGGCGACCATTAACAAGTCATTAAAGTCCAATTAAAATATTTTGGGAACTTCAAAGGTCCATAAGTAATGAAAAGGTCAAGTAATGATTCAAATTGCAATTACTCTAAGACCTAATTGCAAGAAGTTAGAACATAATTGGGCCTTTGTAGCATTGCTTCAAATCACAGGGACCAAAGTGTAATTTTCTTTTGTTCTTTCATGCATGCATACGAAGGCTACTAACTGTTTGAAACTTTCATTTGTTTCTGCAATGCTTTCTCTGCTACTAACCTATAGCTTATCAAACAACTAAAATGCCTTAAACCTCTGCCGAGACTTCAAGACAAAATCACAAGATAAGAACTTAAGATTCCCACCATAATCTCCTACTTAAAAACAAACAGAAGACTTAGCATTCACAGTAACATCTCTCCAGATTTTCGGATGGGACAAACTGACAACTTTCATTCAAAAATGCAGAATTGAACAACAATGGCAAACTGCAAGCCTGTTCTTCTAAAGGAAATCTGATATGAATCAAGCCGTTCACATGCAAACCACGAGCAAAGTGCATAATTCTTTTGGAAAAAGAAAACCCATAACAAAGCCACAAAGAAACTTTATTTTTTTGAATAAAAAATACTCTCCGCAATTTCTGATGCAGAAAACTCATGTGAAGCTTCCAACCAAAACCAACTAAACTATCACCCGAACGCCCCTTAGCACTGAACACTTCAAATGAACCCAGAGTTATTGGCTATAAGCACAAAATTTCAGCGGATCAGACCTTGCGGCCAAACAAATGATAACCAATACAGAAAAAAAACAACTAACTATTTCAAAAGTTGTAGACAATGCCTGTTGCTGCAACAAACAAATGCCTTTGAATTGCAGCAAACATACGCATGGCATCACCATCACATAGCAAAACAAACCCAGAAAGAAAGGAAAAATGACGCCAAGTAAGAACTTTAACCAACCCAAAAGATAGTTTATCAACATTTGCTGCAACAAAGCCCAGCACTTCAGTTTGCGGCAGCAGACTCTAAAACTGACTCTTAAGGGTCCTAACAACCATAACAAATGACGTTTCAGACTATTGTTCGATCAAAACAAGGGAAAAGCATAAAGAATGCACGGGGAAAAAACAGTTGGCTTGCTTTCTGAGGAGACCCATGATGATATCATCGGAAACCGACTGAAAGTTTACAGCTTCATCATCAGAAAACCAAGAGGACATCCATGACACAGATCCATCATCTCCCAAGATGCACAAAAGATAATAATAACATGAAGGAAGAAAGCTCACAGCAAGTTTAGCAACAAATCCATTTAACACCCAGATGAATGGCCTGATGCTTTGTGAACGAGAGAACAGAGAATGAAAGGTTACCTTCGCTCCCTTGAATTGCAGAAGGACGGCGTCGGGATGGAGGAACAATGAACCTCAGCGCAAGCCGAACGAAGCTGGGAAAAGTTTCATCTTTTTGCTGCGACTGCCTTCCAGATTCTGCACCACCTCTCTTCTTGTTGAGTTGCCCGTTTCTTCCTCACTCGGCAGTTTCTCTCTCGACTCTTTTTGTTGTTGCCCATCGCTCTTTTCCAGTTTCTTTCTCTGACTTCCTACCCTTTCTCCCCCAGCTCGTCACCTGAAGCTCTTTCTCCCTTCTCTCTTGCTCTTTCTCGCTCTCTCCTTGGCTCTCTAGCCGTGATCTCCTCTCTCTCGCACACTCTCTTTTCCAGACCTTAGCCTGTCCCGACCTTAGCCCGTCCAGAAAACCCTTTCTAATTTTACTCCCCTCGGCTGCCTCTGAGGCTTTTCTTCTTACCTTTTTTTTTTCAGCCGTTAATTCTTGCCCCTATCTTTTTCCTCTCGAAGCTCCCAGACCTCCCTAGACCTTCCCTTGCGTTTTTCCTTTTCTTTTTTACTCCCTGTCCCCGCCGCCCTTTGCCTCTTTTCTTTTCCCATACTTTCCCGAAGCTTTCTTGCCAAGAACCCTAGCTGCCCTCAACTTTTTCCCCTTAGCCGCCCACCTTCCCTCTGTTTTTTCTCCGCCATCTCCTTTTTTTTGCGGCCTTCTTCTTTTTTTCTTTTCTTTTCTTTCCTTTGCTACCCCTCCAGCTCTCTCACGCTGTTCTCCTTCTCCTCTCTCAAAACCCTTCCCAGTCGTCACTCATTCTTTTCTGTCCAGCCGTCCTCTTCTGTTTTTTTCTCTTCTTCCTCTGCCCTCTGTTTTTCAGCCGCTAATCTTTTTACTCCTCTCTTGAACGTAGCTCTCTGTTTTTTCTTTTCGTCTATCCCTTCTTTTTCAAACCTAGCCGCCAAAAACTCTCAGTCTCACTCCCAAAACCCTCGCCGCTGTACCTTACCCTTTTTTCAGTCGTTTTCTTTCCTCTCTTGAACCCTTAGACCTCTCTTGAAGCTCTCTCAATCTCTCGGCTCTCTCTCACTCCAATCTTAGCCGTCCTAGCTCCCCTCTCTTTTTTCCTCTCTCGGCCCTCAACCCCTTTTTTCAGCCCCGTTCTTGACCTCTCTTTTTTCATCCGCCCCCCATTTCCATTTTTCAGCCGGCCCCTCTTGCTTATTTCCCTTTTTTTCTAGTTTTTTTTTTCCTTTCAAAAATCCCTATCCTACAAGTTTCTAGACACCTCACCATCTAGATAATGTGTTGTCCAAGACAAAAAGGGACACTTGTCCCTATTGCATATTCTCCATTTGTCTAGCATGCAAACTTCCACCTATTTCACACATTATTTTGTATTTTTGTATTTTTCATTTTTCCCTTTTTTTGAAATTTAGTATGAAGACAAAAATAAATAAATAATAAAATAAAAACGATCTAGAACAAAATAAAATAAAAACCCTAGAATTGAAACAAATAAAGCAAAATTAAATTAATTAAACCAATGAAGTTAAAAAATCAAAAATTTGGTGTCTACAATAGGGTCCTACAAATTTTGGTTGCAACTTCTTTCCACTTCCTGCCATCAAACTTGTGACGCCCCGAAAAGTATAAGTGTGCGAACCCAGAAATTTTCTAATTTTCTAGGGTTTTTTTTTAATCGCCCGCCTTTTCTACATTTTCTTTATTAGAAAAATTCCCCAGATAAAGTTTATGAGCAAAGATAGTTTTAGTATCGGTTAGTTTATGAGCAAATATATTTTTCTAGTATCGGTTAGTTTTTGAGAAATTAAGAGCGTATTTTGAACGTGGGACCCGCAAGTGCGGTAAATGCATTATATTTTTGACAACTTGTTGGAATTTTGTATTAAGTGATATTATTTTACAAAGTGTTAAGATATTTGTATTGGAGAGACAAAAAGATAAGTTTTAAACCAAAAAGGTGACAAGTGTCACCTTGTGATTTAATCTTGGATTTTGACCATTATTTCTTACCTTTACTAATACTCAATTTTGACCCAAAAATCATCCTATTTCTATGCTTCATGGCCGGCTCTCTCTCAAAGGAAAAGAAGAAAAATCTCTCAACTTTCTAGCTTCTCATCTCACTCAATCTTCAATTCTAACCGATTAAACTTGAATTTACTCCATAAAACCTCTTAGTTTGGTGGAGTTGAGCTTGGTTGTGAAGTTGTTTGGAAAGCTAAGGTGACTAATTGCTCTATCTCTTGTATTGCTAAGGTGAGTTGTGAAGAACCACTTTCCTTCCTCTAATGATGTTCAATTCATGATTCGTGGTGGTATAAGATGCACTTTTATGGATTATATCTTGGTTTTGGCTGAATTGGTGAAGTTTTATAATTATTGGGGATTTTTCTGTTTTCATATGGATATGATTGTGTGGTTATATATGATGATTGGAAATGATATTTAAGGACTCTATGAGGTGGAAAAAGTGGTAAATTGCAACCAATTTCTGTTTTGGAAGAAATCTTGGAAAAGTAGGGTTCTAGTGGGAGCATTCTGCCCGAATTTTTAGCTCCTAGTTAGAGGCCGAATTTGCCTTGACTTAAAACATGAAAGTTGTAGGGAATGACATTTTGGAGGTGCCTACAAATGTCAGGTCAATCGGAGTAGTGTAGAATGAGAAAAGTCGAAATTACTATTGCTGTTCTGGTTTTACTCGAATGTAAGAACTGCGCCTGTAATTGGTTGTTTTGGATGGAATTGCTTCCGAATTGGTTGTTGAGGTCTTCTGATGAAATTTAGCCCTGTTTCTTAGCTTTCAGCTAGTTTTGGAATTTCTGGATTTGGACTTGGATAGCCTGCTTTATGATGTTTCCGCTAGAATGCGTTCTGTGAATCTGTTTTTGTGATTGTGGTATGGTATCTTGCATTTTTGACCTGGTTACACTCGCAACTGGGTTAAGTGACCTTCTGTAATATTGTAGCCCTATCTCTTAGCTTCGAAATGGTGTATCTTGCACCTTCATCCGACAATCGTAGCGCCTTTGGTACCATTACCGCAAAATGACGTCAAAACCTATTTTTTCTGGTTTTGAGCTTAACTTTCATTTCTGGACTTTTCCCTAGCTTGACTTGTACTAGCTACTTGGAGCTTGCTGAATGGCTATTGGATGAACTTGTTGATGTGTGTGTACCTTTGGGTTTGAATGAGACAAATAATGAAGCCTTGATGGCTGGAAAAGTAAAGAAAGACAAGGGGAAGTGCTGTCCGAATTTTGAAAAGACTTGTTTGCATTGAGTTTGCGATCTAAGACTTGGATTTGAGCAAGGCAATGATATATGATGGATGGTTCCTGAGCCATGGAGGTGAGTAACCCTAAACTATTGTTAAAACTTCTTGTGAAATGTTTCTTGCATTATGTACTCGACTGCATCTCATGCGTGCTTGCATGTGAATTCATGATATGAGTTTGGCTTCAATGAGTTCTTGGGGAGTCTTGTGCTGAACACCAACGTCTCCACTCCTGTTTATTGTCCATGACATGATCTGGAGCTCAAAAAGGGGCTCCCTCTTAATGTTAATGTTAATGTTAAATGATCTATTTGAGCGTTGGGTGTTCAAGTGCTATGACTTCACTGGCTCACGAGAGCAATAAACGGACATTTGTTCTTTGAATCATGACATCATCGAAAGGATCGAAATGCAATATTGTGAAATATATTTGATTACTGATTTTACTGGTTACTCGCTGAGCTTCTAGCTCACCCCAAAAATGTTTTATTCCCCTCCACAGGGCTCGAGTCGAAGGAAACGTTTGTATTAAAGTTCTCCGTGTGAATGGTTGGTATCAAGGATCAGAGTGGCGCAGCGGAAGCGTGGACGCTTCGCTTTTGATATGTAATTCTTGGAGAATTTAATGTATATTTGAGATTTATATTGTAATTTAATTGAGGACTTTAGTGAACGACTGAGTCCAGCGAGGGCTGGGCAGGCGGCCCGCCGAACCCTCTGGTTCGCCTTAGGGGGAGGTGGGGCTGTCACAGTTGGTATCAGAGCATAGGCTTCAGATCTCTGTAGTGTATCCTAGGCTTGAAGTTTAGGATGACGGACTGTGGGTTTGGTATGAAATATTAGTGATTTTTACGGGATGTCTTGACTTGATTGGTACAAGAGGGAATGTCGAGGATGACATTCTTTTAAGGAGGGGAGTTTGTGACGCCCCGAAAAGTATAAGTGTGCGAACCCGGAAATTTTCTAATTTTCTAGGGTTTTTTTTTTAATCGCCCGCCTTTTCTACATTTTCTTTACTAGAAAAATTCCCCAGATAAAGTTTATGAGCAAAGATAGTTTTAGTATCGGTTAGTTTATGAGCAAATATATTTTTCTAGTATCGGTTAGTTTTTGAGAAATTAAGAGCGTAATTTGAACGTGGGACCCGCAAGTGCGGTAAATGCACTATATTTTTGACAACTTGTTGGAATTTTGTATTAAGTGATATTATTTTACAAAGTGTTAAGATATTTGTATTGGAGAGACAAAAAGATAAGTTTTAAACCAAAAAGGTGACAAGTGTCACCTTGTGATTTAATCTTGGACTTTGACCATTATTTCTTACCTTTACTAATACTCAATTTTGACCCAAAAATCATCCTATTTCTATGCTTCATGGCCGGCTCTCTCTCAAAGGAAAAGAAGAAAAATCTCTCAACTTTCTAGCTTCTCATCTCACACTTGAATTTAAACCGATTAATCTTCAATTCTAACCGATTAAACTTGAATTTACTCCATAAAACCTCTTAGTTTGGTGGAGTTGAGCTTGGTTGTGAAGTTGTTTGGAAAACTAAGGTGACTAATTGCTCTATCTCTTGTATTGCTAAGGTGAGTTGTGAAGAACTACTTTCCTTCCTCTAATGATGTTCAATTCATGATTGGTGGTGGTATAAGATGCACTTTTACGGATTATATCTTGGTTTTGGTTGAATTGGTGAAGTTTTATAATTATTGGGGATTTTTCTGTTTTCATATGGATATGATTGTGTGGTTATATATGATGATTAGAAATGATATTTAAGGACTCTATGAGGTGAAAAAAGTGGTAAATTGCAACCAATTTCTGTTTTGGAAGAAATCTTGGAAAATTAGGGTTCTAGTGGGAGCATTCTGCCCGAATTTTTAGCTCCTAGTTAGAGGCCGAATTGGCCTTGACTTAAAACATGAAAGTTGTAGGGAATGACATTTTGGAGGTGCCTACAAATGTCAGGTCAATCGGAGTAGTGTAGAATGAGAAAAGTCGAAATTACTATTGCTGTTCTGGTTTTACTCGAATGTAAGAACTGCGCCTGTAATTGGTTGTTTTGGATGGAATTGCTTCCGAATTGGTTGTTGAGGTCTTCTGATGAAATTTAGCCCTGTTTCTTAGCTTTCAGCTAGTTTTGGAATTTCTGGATTTGGACTTGGATAGCCTGCTTTATGATGTTTCCGCTAGAATGCGTTCTGTGAATCTGTTTTTGTGATTCTGGTATGGTATCTTGCATTTTTGACCTGGTTACACTCGAAACTGGGTTAAGTGACCTTCTGCAATATTGTAGCCCTATCTCTTAGCTTCGAAATGGTGTATCTTGTACCTTCGTCCGACATTCGTAGCGCCTTTGGTGCCATTACCGCAAAATGACATCAAAACCTATTTTTCTGGTTTTGAGCTTAACTTTCATTTCCGGACTTTTCCCTAGCTTGACTTGTACTAGCTACTTGGAGCTTGCTGAATGGCTATTGGATGAACTTGTTGTTGTGTGTGTACCTTTGGGTTTGAATGAGACAAATAATGAAGCCTTGATGGCTGGAAAAGTAAAGAAAGACAAGGGGAAGTGCTGTCCGAATTTTGAAAGGACTTGTTTGCATTGAGTTTGTAATCTTAGACTTGGATTTGAGCAAGGCAATGATATATGATGGATGGTTCCTGAGCCATGGAGGTTAGTAAACCTAAACTATTGTTAAAACTTCTTGTGAAATGTTTCTTGCATTATGTACTCGACTGCATCTAATGCGTGCTTGCATGTGAACTCATGATATGAGTTTGGCTTCAATGAGTTCTTGGAGAGTCTTGTGCTGAACACCAACGTCTCCACTCCTGTTTATTGTCCATGACATGATCTGGAGCTCAAAAAGGGGCTCCCTCTTATTGTTAATGTTAATGTTAAATGATCTATTTGAGCATTGGGTGTTCAAGTGCTATGACTTCACTGGCTCACGAGAGCAATAAACGGACATTTGTTCTTTGAATCATGACATCATCGAAAGGATCGAAATGCAATATTGTGAAATATATTTGATTACTGATTTTACTGGTTACTCGCTGAGCTTCTAGCTCACCCCAAAAATGTTTTATTCCCCTCCACAGGGCTCGAGTCGAAGGAAACGTTTGTATTAAAGTTCTCCGTGTGAATGGTTGGTATCAAGGATCAGAGTGGCGCAGCGGAAGCGTGGACGCTTCGCTTTTGATATGTAATTCTTGGAGAATTTAATGTATATTTGAGATTTATATTGTAATTTAATTGAGGACTTTAGTGAACGACTGAGTCCAGGGAGGGCTGGGCAGGCGGCCCGCCGAACCCTCTGGTTCGCCTTAGGGGGAGGTGGGGCTGTCACAGTTGGTATCAGAGCATAGGCTTCAGATCTCTGTAGTGTATCCTAGGCTTGAAGTTTAGGATGACGGACTGTGGGTTTGGTATGAAATTTTAGTGATTTTTGAGGGATGTCTTGACTTGATTGGTACAAGAGGGAATGTCGAGGACGACATTCTTTTAAGGAGGGGAGTTTGTGACGCCCCGAAAAGTATAAGTGTGCGAACCCGGAAATTTTCTAATTTTCTAGGGTTTTTTTTTAATCGCCCGCCTTTTCTACATTTTCTTTATTAGAAAAATTCCCAGATAAAGTTTATGAGCAAAGATAGTTTTAGTATCGGTTAGTTTATGAGCAAATATATTTTTCTAGTATCGGTTAGTTTTTGAGAAATTAAGAGCGTAATTTGAACGTGGGACCCGCAAGTGCGGTAAATGCACTATATTTTTGACAACTTGTTGGAATTTTGTATTAAGTGATATTATTTTACAAAGTGTTAAGATATTTGTATTGGAGAGACAAAAAGATAAGTTTTAAACCAAAAAGGTGACAAGTGTCACCTTGTGATTTAATCTTGGACTTTGACCATTATTTCTTACCTTTACTAATACTCAATTTTGACCCAAAAATCATCCTATTTCTATGCTTCATGGCCGGCTCTCTCTCAAAGGAAAAGAAGAAAAATCTCTCAACTTTCTAGCTTCTCATCTCACTCAATCTTCAATTCTAACCGATTAAACTTGAATTTACTCCATAAAACCTCTTAGTTTGGTGGAGTTGAGCTTGGTTGTGAAGTTGTTTGGAAAGCTAAGGTGACTAATTGCTCTATCTCTTGTATTGCTAAGGTGAGTTGTGAAGAACCACTTTCCTTCCTCTAATGATGTTCAATTCATGATTCGTGGTGGTATAAGATGCACTTTTATGGATTATATCTTGGTTTTGGTTGAATTGGTGAAGTTTTATAATTATTGGGGATTTTTCTGTTTTCATATGGATATGATTGTGTGGTTATATATGATGATTGGAAATGATATTTAAGGACTCTATGAGGTGGAAAAAGTGGTAAATTGCAACCAATTTCTGTTTTGGAAGAAATCTTGGAAAAGTAGGGTTCTAGTGGGAGCATTCTGCCCGAATTTTTAGCTCCTAGTTAGAGGCCGAATTGGCCTTGACTTAAAACATGAAAGTTGTAGGGAATGACATTTTGGAGGTGCCTACAAATGTCAGGTCAATCGGAGTAGTGTAGAATGAGAAAAGTCGAAATTACTATTGCTGTTCTGGTTTTACTCGAATGTAAGAACTGCGCCTGTAATTGGTTGTTTTGGATGGAATTGCTTCCGAATTGGTTGTTGAGGTCTTCTGATGAAATTTAGCCCTGTTTCTTAGCTTTCAGCTAGTTTTGGAATTTCTGGATTTGGACTTGGATAGCCTGCTTTATGATGTTTCCGCTAGAATGCGTTCTGTGAATCTGTTTTTGTGATTCTGGTATGGTATCTTGCATTTTTGACCTGGTTACACTCGAAACTGGGTTAAGTGACCTTCTGCAATATTGTAGCCCTATCTCTTAGCTTCGAAATGGTGTATCTTGCACCTTCATCCGACAATCGTAGCGCCTTTGGTGCCATTACCGCAAAATGACGTCAAAACCTATTTTTTCTGATTTTGAGCTTAACTTTCATTTCCGGACTTTTCCCTAGCTTGACTTGTACTAGCTACTTGGAGCTTGCTGAATGGCTATTGGATGAACTTGTTGTTGTGTGTGTACCTTTGGGTTTGAATGAGACAAATAATGAAGCCTTGATGGCTGGAAAAGTAAAGAAAGACAAGGGGAAGTGCTGTCCGAATTTTGAAAGGACTTGTTTGCATTGAGTTTGCGATCTAAGACTTGGATTTGAGCAAGGCAATGATATATGATGGATGGTTCCTGAGCCATGGAGGTGAGTAACCCTAAACTATTGTTAAAACTTCTTGTGAAATGTTTCTTGCATTATGTACTCGACTGCATCTCATGCGTGCTTGCATGTGAATTCATGATATGAGTTTGGCTTCAATGAGTTCTTGGAGAGTCTTGTGCTGAACACCAACGTCTCCACTCCTGTTTATTGTCCATGACATGATCTGGAGCTCAAAAAGGGGCTCCCTCTTAATGTTAATGTTAATGTTAAATGATCTATTTGAGCGTTGGGTGTTCAAGTGCTATGACTTCACTGGCTCACGAGAGCAATAAACGGACATTTGTTCTTTGAATCATGACATCATCGAAAGGATCGAAATGCAATATTGTGAAATATATTTGATTACTGATTTTACTGGTTACTCGCTGAGCTTCTAGCTCACCCCAAAAATGTTTTATTCCCCTCCACAGGGCTCGAGTCGAAGGAAACGTTTGTATTAAAGTTCTCCGTGTGAATGGTTGGTATCAAGGATCAGAGTGGCGCAGCGGAAGCGTGGACGCTTCGCTTTTGATATGTAATTCTTGGAGAATTTAATGTATATTTGAGATTTATATTGTAATTTAATTGAGGACTTTAGTGAACGACTGAGTCCAGCGAGGGCTGGGCAGGCGGCCCGCCGAACCCTCTGGTTCGCCTTAGGGGGAGGTGGGGCTGTCACAGTTGGTATCAGAGCATAGGCTTCAGATCTCTGTAGTGTATCCTAGGCTTGAAGTTTAGGATGACGGACTGTGGGTTTGGTATGAAATATTAGTGATTTTTACGGGATGTCTTGACTTGATTGGTACAAGAGGGAATGTCGAGGATGACATTCTTTTAAGGAGGGGAGTTTGTGACGCCCCGAAAAGTATAAGTGTGCGAACCCGGAAATTTTCTAATTTTCTAGGGTTTTTTTTTTTAATCGCCCGCCTTTTCTACATTTTATTTACTAGAAAAATTCCTCAGATAAAGTTTATGAGCAAAGATAGTTTTAGTATCGGTTAGTTTATGAGCAAATATATTTTTCTAGTATCGGTTAGTTTTTGAGAAATTAAGAGCGTAATTTGAACGTGGGACCCGCAAGGGCGGTAAATGCACTATATTTTTGACAACTTGTTGGAATTTTGTATTAAGTGATATTATTTTACAAAGTGTTAAGATATTTGTATTGGAGAGACAAAAAGATAAGTTTTAAACCAAAAAGGTGACAAGTGTCACCTTGTGATTTAATCTTGGACTTTGACCATTATTTCTTACCTTTACTAATACTCAATTTTGACCCAAAAATCATCCTATTTCTATGCTTCATGGCCGGCTCTCTCTCAAAGGAAAAGAAGAAAAATCTCTCAACTTTCTAGCTTCTCATCTCACTCAATCTTCAATTCTAACCGATTAAACTTGAATTTACTCCATAAAACCTCTTAGTTTGGTGGAGTTGAGCTTGGTTGTGAAGTTGTTTGGAAAGCTAAGGTGACTAATTGCTCTATCTCTTGTATTGCTAAGGTGAGTTGTGAAGAACCACTTTCCTTCCTCTAATGATGTTCAATTCATGATTGGTGGTGGTATAAGATGCACTTTTATGGATTATATCTTGGTTTTGGTTGAATTGGTGAAGTTTTATAATTATTGGGGATTTTTCTGTTTTCATATGGATATGATTGTGTGGTTATATATGATGATTGGAAATGATATTTAAGGACTCTATGAGGTGGAAAAAGTGGTAAATTGCAACCAATTTCTGTTTTGGAAGAAATCTTGGAAAAGTAGGGTTCTAGTGGGAGCATTCTGCCCGAATTTTTAGCTCCTAGTTAGAGGCCGAATTGGCCTTGACTTAAAACATGAAAGTTGTAGGGAATGACATTTTGGAGGTGCCTACAAATGTCAGGTCAATCGGAGTAGTGTAGAATGAGAAAAGTCGAAATTACTATTGCTGTTCTGGTTTTACCCGAATGTAAGAACTGCGCCTGTAATTGGTTGTTTTGGATGGAATTGCTTCCGAATTGGTTGTTGAGGTCTTCTGATGAAATTTAGCCCTGTTTCTTAGCTTTCAGCTAGTTTTGGAATTTCTGGATTTGGACTTGGATAGCCTGCTTTATGATGTTTCCGCTAGAATGCGTTCTGTGAATCTGTTTTTGTGATTCTGGTATGGTATCTTGCATTTTTGACCTGGTTACACTCGAAACTGGGTTAAGTGACCTTCTGCAATATTGTAGCCCTATCTCTTAGCTTCGAAATGGTGTATCTTGTACCTTCGTCCGACATTCGTAGCGCCTTTGGTGCCATTACCGCAAAATGACATCAAAACCTATTTTTCTGGTTTTGAGCTTAACTTTCATTTCCGGACTTTTCCCTAGCTTGACTTGTACTAGCTACTTGGAGCTTGCTGAATGGCTATTGGATGAACTTGTTGTTGTGTGTGTACCTTTGGGTTTGAATGAGACAAATAATGAAGCCTTGATGGCTGGAAAAGTAAAGAAAGACAAGGGGAAGTGCTGTCCGAATTTTGAAAGGACTTGTTTGCATTGAGTTTGTAATCTTAGACTTGGATTTGAGCAAGGCAATGATATATGATGGATGGTTCCTGAGCCATGGAGGTTAGTAAACCTAAACTATTGTTAAAACTTCTTGTGAAATGTTTCTTGCATTATGTACTCGACTGCATCTAATGCGTGCTTGCATGTGAACTCATGATATGAGTTTGGCTTCAATGAGTTCTTGGAGAGTCTTGTGCTGAACACCAACGTCTCCACTCCTGTTTATTGTCCATGACATGATCTGGAGCTCAAAAAGGGGCTCCCTCTTATTGTTAATGTTAATGTTAAATGATCTATTTGAGCATTGGGTGTTCAAGTGCTATGACTTCACTGGCTCACGAGAGCAATAAACGGACATTTGTTCTTTGAATCATGACATCATCGAAAGGATCGAAATGCAATATTGTGAAATATATTTGATTACTGATTTTACTGGTTACTCGCTGAGCTTCTAGCTCACCCCAAAAATGTTTTATTCCCCTCCACAGGGCTCGAGTCGAAGGAAACGTTTGTATTAAAGTTCTCCGTGTGAATGGTTGGTATCAAGGATCAGAGTGGCGCAGCGGAAGCGTGGACGCTTCGCTTTTGATATGTAATTCTTGGAGAATTTAATGTATATTTGAGATTTATATTGTAATTTAATTGAGGACTTTAGTGAACGACTGAGTCCAGGGAGGGCTGGGCAGGCGGCCCGCCGAACCCTCTGGTTCGCCTTAGGGGGAGGTGGGGCTGTCACAGTTGGTATCAGAGCATAGGCTTCAGATCTCTGTAGTGTATCCTAGGCTTGAAGTTTAGGATGACGGACTGTGGGTTTGGTATGAAATTTTAGTGATTTTTGAGGGATGTCTTGACTTGATTGGTACAAGAGGGAATGTCGAGGACGACATTCTTTTAAGGAGGGGAGTTTGTGACGCCCCGAAAAGTATAAGTGTGCGAACCCGGAAATTTTCTAATTTTCTAGGGTTTTTTTTTTTAATCGCCCGCCTTTTCTACATTTTATTTACTAGAAAAATTCCTCAGATAAAGTTTATGAGCAAAGATAGTTTTAGTATCGGTTAGTTTATGAGCAAATATATTTTTCTAGTATCGGTTAGTTTTTGAGAAATTAAGAGCGTAATTTGAACGTGGGACCCGCAAGGGCGGTAAATGCACTATATTTTTGACAACTTGTTGGAATTTTGTATTAAGTGATATTATTTTACAAAGTGTTAAGATATTTGTATTGGAGAGACAAAAAGATAAGTTTTAAACCAAAAAGGTGACAAGTGTCACCTTGTGATTTAATCTTGGACTTTGACCATTATTTCTTACCTTTACTAATACTCAATTTTGACCCAAAAATCATCCTATTTCTATGCTTCATGGCCGGCTCTCTCTCAAAGGAAAAGAAGAAAAATCTCTCAACTTTCTAGCTTCTCATCTCACTCAATCTTCAATTCTAACCGATTAAACTTGAATTTACTCCATAAAACCTCTTAGTTTGGTGGAGTTGAGCTTGGTTGTGAAGTTGTTTGGAAAGCTAAGGTGACTAATTGCTCTATCTCTTGTATTGCTAAGGTGAGTTGTGAAGAACCACTTTCCTTCCTCTAATGATGTTCAATTCATGATTGGTGGTGGTATAAGATGCACTTTTATGGATTATATCTTGGTTTTGGTTGAATTGGTGAAGTTTTATAATTATTGGGGATTTTTCTGTTTTCATATGGATATGATTGTGTGGTTATATATGATGATTGGAAATGATATTTAAGGACTCTATGAGGTGGAAAAAGTGGTAAATTGCAACCAATTTCTGTTTTGGAAGAAATCTTGGAAAAGTAGGGTTCTAGTGGGAGCATTCTGCCCGAATTTTTAGCTCCTAGTTAGAGGCCGAATTGGCCTTGACTTAAAACATGAAAGTTGTAGGGAATGACATTTTGGAGGTGCCTACAAATGTCAGGTCAATCGGAGTAGTGTAGAATGAGAAAAGTCGAAATAACTATTGCTGTTCTGGTTTTACCCGAATGTAAGAACTGCGCCTGTAATTGGTTGTTTTGGATGGAATTGCTTCCGAATTGGTTGTTGAGGTCTTCTGATGAAATTTAGCCCTGTTTCTTAGCTTTCAGCTAGTTTTGGAATTTCTGGATTTGGACTTGGATAGCCTGCTTTATGATGTTTCCGCTAGAATGCGTTCTGTGAATCTGTTTTTGTGATTCTGGTATGGTATCTTGCATTTTTGACCTGGTTACACTCGAAACTGGGTTAAGTGACCTTCTGCAATATTGTAGCCCTATCTCTTAGCTTCGAAATGGTGTATCTTGTACCTTCGTCCGACATTCGTAGCGCCTTTGGTGCCATTACCGCAAAATGACATCAAAACCTATTTTTCTGGTTTTGAGCTTAACTTTCATTTCCGGACTTTTCCCTAGCTTGACTTGTACTAGCTACTTGGAGCTTGCTGAATGGCTATTGGATGAACTTGTTGTTGTGTGTGTACCTTTGGGTTTGAATGAGACAAATAATGAAGCCTTGATGGCTGGAAAAGTAAAGAAAGACAAGGGGAAGTGCTGTCCGAATTTTGAAAGGACTTGTTTGCATTGAGTTTGTAATCTTAGACTTGGATTTGAGCAAGGCAATGATATATGATGGATGGTTCCTGAGCCATGGAGGTTAGTAAACCTAAACTATTGTTAAAACTTCTTGTGAAATGTTTCTTGCATTATGTACTCGACTGCATCTAATGCGTGCTTGCATGTGAACTCATGATATGAGTTTGGCTTCAATGAGTTCTTGGAGAGTCTTGTGCTGAACACCAACGTCTCCACTCCTGTTTATTGTCCATGACATGATCTGGAGCTCAAAAAGGGGCTCCCTCTTATTGTTAATGTTAATGTTAAATGATCTATTTGAGCATTGGGTGTTCAAGTGCTATGACTTCACTGGCTCACGAGAGCAATAAACGGACATTTGTTCTTTGAATCATGACATCATCGAAAGGATCGAAATGCAATATTGTGAAATATATTTGATTACTGATTTTACTGGTTACTCGCTGAGCTTCTAGCTCACCCCAAAAATGTTTTATTCCCCTCCACAGGGCTCGAGTCGAAGGAAACGTTTGTATTAAAGTTCTCCGTGTGAATGGTTGGTATCAAGGATCAGAGTGGCGCAGCGGAAGCGTGGACGCTTCGCTTTTGATATGTAATTCTTGGAGAATTTAATGTATATTTGAGATTTATATTGTAATTTAATTGAGGACTTTAGTGAACGACTGAGTCCAGGGAGGGCTGGGCAGGCGGCCCGCCGAACCCTCTGGTTCGCCTTAGGGGGAGGTGGGGCTGTCACAGTTGGTATCAGAGCATAGGCTTCAGATCTCTGTAGTGTATCCTAGGCTTGAAGTTTAGGATGACGGACTGTGGGTTTGGTATGAAATTTTAGTGATTTTTGAGGGATGTCTTGACTTGATTGGTACAAGAGGGAATGTCGAGGACGACATTCTTTTAAGGAGGGGAGTTTGTGACGCCCCGAAAAGTATAAGTGTGCGAACCCGGAAATTTTCTAATTTTCTAGGGTTTTTTTTTTTAATCGCCCGCCTTTTCTACATTTTATTTACTAGAAAAATTCCTCAGATAAAGTTTATGAGCAAAGATAGTTTTAGTATCGGTTAGTTTATGAGCAAATATATTTTTCTAGTATCGGTTAGTTTTTGAGAAATTAAGAGCGTAATTTGAACGTGGGACCCGCAAGGGCGGTAAATGCACTATATTTTTGACAACTTGTTGGAATTTTGTATTAAGTGATATTATTTTACAAAGTGTTAAGATATTTGTATTGGAGAGACAAAAAGATAAGTTTTAAACCAAAAAGGTGACAAGTGTCACCTTGTGATTTAATCTTGGATTTTGACCATTATTTCTTACCTTTACTAATACTCAATTTTGACCCAAAAATCATCCTATTTCTATGCTTCATGGCCGGCTCTCTCTCAAAGGAAAAGAAGAAAAATCTCTCAACTTTCTAGCTTCTCATCTCACTCAATCTTCAATTCTAACCGATTAAACTTGAATTTACTCCATAAAACCTCTTAGTTTGGTGGAGTTGAGCTTGGTTGTGAAGTTGTTTGGAAAGCTAAGGTGACTAATTGCTCTATCTCTTGTATTGCTAAGGTGAGTTGTGAAGAACCACTTTCCTTCCTCTAATGATGTTCAATTCATGATTCGTGGTGGTATAAGATGCACTTTTATGGATTATATCTTGGTTTTGGTTGAATTGGTGAAGTTTTATAATTATTGGGGATTTTTCTGTTTTCATATGGATATGATTGTGTGGTTATATATGATGATTGGAAATGATATTTAAGGACTCTATGAGGTGGAAAAAGTGGTAAATTGCAACCAATTTCTGTTTTGGAAGAAATCTTGGAAAAGTAGGGTTCTAGTGGGAGCATTCTGCCCGAATTTTTAGCTCCTAGTTAGAGGCCGAATTTGCCTTGACTTAAAACATGAAAGTTGTAGGGAATGACATTTTGGAGGTGCCTACAAATGTCAGGTCAATCGGAGTAGTGTAGAATGAGAAAAGTCGAAATTACTATTGCTGTTCTGGTTTTACTCGAATGTAAGAACTGCGCCTGTAATTGGTTGTTTTGGATGGAATTGCTTCCGAATTGGTTGTTGAGGTCTTCTGATGAAATTTAGCCCTGTTTCTTAGCTTTCAGCTAGTTTTGGAATTTCTGGATTTGGACTTGGATAGCCTGCTTTATGATGTTTCCGCTAGAATGCGTTCTGTGAATCTGTTTTTGTGATTCTGGTATGGTATCTTGCATTTTTGACCTGGTTACACTCGAAACTGGGTTAAGTGACCTTCTGCAATATTGTAGCCCTATCTCTTAGCTTCGAAATGGTGTATCTTGCACCTTCATCAGACAATCGTAGCGCCTTTGGTGCCATTACCGCAAAATGACGTCAAAACCTATTTTTTCTGATTTTGAGCTTAACTTTCATTTCCGGACTTTTCCCTAGCTTGACTTGTACTAGCTACTTGGAGCTTGCTGAATGGCTATTGGATGAACTTGTTGTTGTGTGTGTACCTTTGGGTTTGAATGAGACAAATAATGAAGCCTTGATGGCTGGAAAAGTAAAGAAAGACAAGGGGAAGTGCTGTCCGAATTTTGAAAGGACTTGTTTGCATTGAGTTTGCGATCTAAGACTTGGATTTGAGCAAGGCAATGATATATGATGGATGGTTCCTGAGCCATGGAGGTGAGTAACCCTAAACTATTGTTAAAACTTCTTGTGAAATGTTTCTTGCATTATGTACTCGACTGCATCTCATGCGTGCTTGCATGTGAATTCATGATATGAGTTTGGCTTCAATGAGTTCTTGGGGAGTCTTGTGCTGAACACCAACGTCTCCACTCCTGTTTATTGTCCATGACATGATCTGGAGCTCAAAAAGGGGCTCCCTCTTAATGTTAATGTTAATGTTAAATGATCTATTTGAGCGTTGGGTGTTCAAGTGCTATGACTTCACTGGCTCACGAGTGCAATAAACGGACATTTGTTCTTTGAATCATGACATCATCGAAAGGATCGAAATGCAATATTGTGAAATATATTTGATTACTGATTTTACTGGTTACTCGCTGAGCTTCTAGCTCACCCCAAAAATGTTTTATTCCCCTCCACAGGGCTCGAGTCGAAGGAAACGTTTGTATTAAAGTTCTCCGTGTGAATGGTTGGTATCAAGGATCAGAGTGGCGCAGCGGAAGCGTGGACGCTTCGCTTTTGATATGTAATTCTTGGAGAATTTAATGTATATTTGAGATTTATATTGTAATTTAATTGAGGACTTTAGTGAACGACTGAGTCCAGGGAGGGCTGGACAGGCGGCCCGCCGAACCCTCTGGTTCGCCTTAGGGGGAGGTGGGGCTGTCACAGTTGGTATCAGAGCATAGGCTTCAGATCTCTGTAGTGTATCCTAGGCTTGAAGTTTAGGATGACGGACTGTGGGTTTGGTATGAAATATTAGTGATTTTTACGGGATGTCTTGACTTGATTGGTACAAGAGGGAATGTCGAGGACGACATTCTTTTGAGGAGGGGAGTTTGTGACGCCCCGAAAAGTATAAGTGTGCGAACCCGGAAATTTTCTAATTTTCTAGGGTTTTTTTTTTAATCGCCCGCCTTTTCTACATTTTCTTTACTAGAAAAATTCCCCAGATAAAGTTTATGAGCAAAGATAGTTTTAGTATCGGTTAGTTTATGAGCAAATATATTTTTCTAGTATCGGTTAGTTTTTGAGAAATTAAGAGCGTAATTTGAACGTGGGACCCGCAAGTGCGGTAAATGCACTATATTTTTGACAACTTGTTGGAATTTTGTATTAAGTGATATTATTTTACAAAGTGTTAAGATATTTGTATTGGAGAGACAAAAAGATAAGTTTTAAACCAAAAAGGTGACAAGTGTCACCTTGTGATTTAATCTTGGACTTTGACCATTATTTCTTACCTTTACTAATACTCAATTTTGACCCAAAAATCATCCTATTTCTATGCTTCATGGCCGGCTCTCTCTCAAAGGAAAAGAAGAAAAATCTCTCAACTTTCTAGCTTCTCATCTCACACTTGAATTTAAACCGATTAATCTTCAATTCTAACCGATTAAACTTGAATTTACTCCATAAAACCTCTTAGTTTGGTGGAGTTGAGCTTGGTTGTGAAGTTGTTTGGAAAACTAAGGTGACTAATTGCTCTATCTCTTGTATTGCTATGGTGAGTTGTGAAGAACTACTTTCCTTCCTCTAATGATGTTCAATTCATGATTGGTGGTGGTATAAGATGCACTTTTACGGATTATATCTTGGTTTTGGTTGAATTGGTGAAGTTTTATAATTATTGGGGATTTTTCTGTTTTCATATGGATATGATTGTGTGGTTATATATGATGATTAGAAATGATATTTAAGGACTCTATGAGGTGAAAAAAGTGGTAAATTGCAACCAATTTCTGTTTTGGAAGAAATCTTGGAAAATTAGGGTTCTAGTGGGAGCATTCTGCCCGAATTTTTAGCTCCTAGTTAGAGGCCGAATTGGCCTTGACTTAAAACATGAAAGTTGTAGGGAATGACATTTTGGAGGTGCCTACAAATGTCAGGTCAATCGGAGTAGTGTAGAATGAGAAAAGTCGAAATTACTATTGCTGTTCTGGTTTTACTCGAATGTAAGAACTGCGCCTGTAATTGGTTGTTTTGGATGGAATTGCTTCCGAATTGGTTGTTGAGGTCTTCTGATGAAATTTAGCCCTGTTTCTTAGCTTTCAGCTAGTTTTGGAATTTCTGGATTTGGACTTGGATAGCCTGCTTTATGATGTTTCCGCTAGAATGCGTTTTGTGAATCTGTTTTTGTGATTCTGGTATAGTATCTTGCATTTTTGACCTGGTTACACTCGAAACTGGGTTAAGTTGTAAGTGCCCGGTGCAACCCAATGAGTACAAACAAATTCACAATGATGCACAAAGATATATCAAATTTAAGCACAATAAAGAAAACTTAATTAAAGAGAAAGGATAAGAAATGCAAACCAAAATATCAAACCAATAGCCTCTTCAATTTGATGGCGATGCTAACCAAGATGTACAAGTGAAGGCTCACTCCTTCCTCACCCCAAACACACTTTGGTTGAGCCAAGGAGTTTTACAACAATTCTAGTTAACCCTCAACAACCTACACTTGAAAGATCACTCACCCAATTAAGAACTATTTTATACAAATGAGGCAACCTTCACCAAGGTTTTACCACTTCAAGTGATAGGTTCACCTTCACCAAGGTTTTACTCCTCCTAGAGAATAAGTGGATTTAATGCAACTAATTTTCTTACTTCTTATCATAGCAAACTTATTTGTGCCTTGAAAAGATTTGCTTTCTTTTGTTTGAGAAAACTTTTGTTTTTCATTTTGGAGAAACTCGTTCAAGTCAATAATTCTTTTCTTTAACAAATTTTATTCCTCCAACATTTTTTCATAAAACTTTGTTTTCTCTTCCAACTTCCTTTTCAAATTATTTTTGCAATCAAAAACATTTTTTTTATTTTTTAAATCATCATTTTCCATTCTCAAACATTTGTTTTCCTGAAAAAGTTTGGTGTTTTCTTCCAACAAATCATTTATTTTTGTTTTCAAATCTTTATTTTTAGCATAAGATTTTCTCAAACTTTTATGCATTTTAATCATAAGAATTTTCACATCATCATCTTCATTATCTTCATCACAAGAAGAGTGATAAGAATTTACCTCATCTTCTCCAAAGGCCATTAGTGCCATTTGTGCCAACTCTTCTTTTTCTCTTTTTGAATTGTATTCATCCCATGTAATTTTGCAATCTCCTCTTGAACTTCTCTTGTTGAAGATATTCTTGAAACTTTTGATGTGAGGAGTTATATCATTGTCCACTTCCATGTTTTCATTACCCATGAAGGATGGGTTATCCCCCACTTGAGATGCTTTAAAAGCTATGCCTCTCTTATACATTCTTGCATTTTCTTCCTCTTGCACTTTGAATTGCAGCTTTAATTCATAAGAAGTTAGGGAATTCACAAGAGATTCAATGGACATAGAATTTAAATCCTTTGCCTCTTCTATAGCATTTATTTTGTTTTCCCATTCTTTTGGCAAGGCATTCAAAATCTTTCTATTTTTCTCACCCAAAGAATATTCTCTTCCAAGCAATTTAAGATCTTGAATAATGTCACAAAATCTACTACACATCTTATCAACATTTTCAAGAGGATGCATTTTGAAAAATTCATATTGAGAAACAAGCAAAGATTTCTTTTGTTCTTTAATATCTTGGTTACCTTCATGAAATACACACAATTTATCCCAAATATCTTTAGCTGATTTACAACCTTTAATCCTACTAGATTCATTTACATCTAATGCATTGTACAATATACACATGGCCTTGGCATTCAAAGAAAGGTATCTCTTGTCTTTTTCATTCAATTCTTGTCTAGTCTTTAATCTACTCAAATTAGTGGTAGAGTCAATTATTCTGGCTTCATAAGGACCATCTTCTACCACATACCATAATTCAATATAAACGGATTGTAAGAAAATCATCATTCTTTGTTTCCACACGCTAAAATGAGAACCATTAAACATAGGTGGTCTATCAATAGATTGCCCTTCTAAAAAAGAAACTTTTATGGTTGCCATGATCTTTACTCTAAGCGGTTAAGCTTGATCAAAAGAGACCAAGCTCTGATACCAATTGTAAGTGCCCGGTGCAACCCAATGAGTACAAACAAATTCACAATGATGCACAAAGATATATCAAATTTAAGCACAAGAAAGAAAACTTAATTAAAGAGAAAGGATAAGAAATGCAAACCAAATATCAAACCAATAGCCTCTTCAATTGATGGCGATGCTAACCAAGATGTACAAGTGAAGGCTCACTCCTTCCTCACCCCAAACACACTTTGGTTGAGCCAAGGAGTTTTACAACAATTCTAGTTAACCCTCAACAACCTACACTTGAAAGATCACTCACCCAATTAAGAACTATTTTATACAAATGAGGCAACCTTCACCAAGGTTTTACCACTTCAAGTGATAGGTTCACCTTCACCAAGGTTTTACTCCTCCTAGAGAATAACTATTGTTAAAACTTCTTGTGAAATGTTTCTTGCATTATGTACTCGACTGCATCTCATGCGTGCTTGCATGTGAATTCATGATATGAGTTTGGCTTCAATGAGTTCTTGGAGAGTCTTGTGCTGAACACCAACGTCTCCACTCCTGTTTATTGTCCATGACATGATCTGGAGCTCAAAAAGGGGCTCCCTCTTAATGTTAATGTTAATGTTAAATGATCTATTTGAGCGTTGGGTGTTCAAGTGCTATGACTTCACTGGCTCACGAGAGCAATAAACGGACATTTGTTCTTTGAATCATGACATCATCGAAAGGATCGAAATGCAATATTGTGAAATATATTTGATTACTGATTTTACTGGTTACTCGCTGAGCTTCTAACTCACCCCAAAAATGTTTTATTCCCCTCCACAGGGCTCGAGTCGAAGGAAACGTTTGTATTAAAGTTCTCCGTGTGAATGGTTGGTATCAAGGATCAGAGTGGCGCAGCGGAAGCGTGGACGCTTCGCTTTTGATATGTAATTCTTGGAGAATTTAATGTATATTTGAGATTTATATTGTAATTTAATTGAGGACTTTAGTGAATGACTGAGTCCCGGCGAGAGCTGGGCAGGCGGCCCGCCGAACCCTCTGGTTCGCCTTAGGGGGAGGTGGGGCTGTCACAAAACTCGCTTTTAGAGGAGTGATCTTGAGAAAAACTTGATCTCCAACTGCAAACTCCAAATCCTTTCTTCGATTATCTGCATAACTCTTTTGGCGGCTCTAAACTGTTTGAATCCTTTGGCGTATCAACTTCACCTTTTCGTACACCTCCTCAATCCATGGTACTGCAGTTGGATCTAAGATCTTTCTTTCACCTATTTCATTCCAACAAATTAGAGATCTACACTTCCGCTCATAAGGAGCCATTTGAATGAATGAATGGAAGCTATTATTATAAGCAAACTCCACCAATTTTAAGTACTTACTCCAACTTTCTCCAAAATTCAAAATACATGATCTCAACATGTCCTCAAGAGTCTAAATTGTCCTCTCTGACTATCCATCCGTCTGTGGGTGGTAGGTAGTAATAAAACTCAATTTAGATTCTAGCATTTCTTGCATCTTCTGCCAGAATCGAGAAACAAATCGAGGGTCTCAATCGGACACAATACTCACTGGTATCCCATGTAACCTTATAATTTCATCCAAATATAGCTTAGCTAGCTTCTCCAGTGAGTACTTCAAGCTAATCGACAGAAAATGAGCAGATTTGGTCAATATATCCACTATCACCAAAATGGTGTCATGACCTCTTTGTGTCCTTGTTAATCCAGATACAAAATTCATGGTGATATTTTTTCATTTTTACTCGGGTATTTCCAAAGGTTGCAATAGGCCAGATGGTTTCTGATGCTCGGCTTTAACCTGCTGGCAAATCAAACATGTCTGGACAAATCGAGCAATTTCCTTCTTCATATTCTCCCACCAATGTAAGCTCTTCAAGTCTTGGTACATTTTATTTCCTCCAGAATGTACCGTATACTTAGAACGGTGAGTTTCTTCTAAAATTTCCCTTTTTAGCCCTTCATCCTTTGGCACTACTATGCGATCTTGAAATCTTAGTACACCATTTAATCCCAAATTAAAATTTGACTTTTCCCCCTTTTTAACTTTCTCCAAATACTTTTGTACCTCTGAATCCTTCTCTTGTGCCTCCTTGATACAATCTAATAAAGTAGATTTCACAACATTGTTCCCAAGGATTACCTTTCTTGGTTCAAGATGAGGGTTCCAAACACTAACTTCTTCTAACAAGTGTAATTTTTTAATCATCAATCTAACCACTTGCACTTTATGACTCAAAACATCGGCTACAACATTAGCTTTCCCCGGGTGATAATTAATCGTACAATCATAATCCTCCAAAAACTCCACCCATCTACGTTGTCTCAAGTTTAACTCTTTTTGGAAAAACAAGTATTTAAGGCTCTTGTAGTCTGTAAAAACCTCAAACGTCACCCCATATAGGTAATGTCTCCACTTTTTCAATGCAAACACTACTGTCGCTGTGACGGCCCCACCTTACCCCAAGGAGAACCAAAGGGTTCGGCAGACCGCCTGCCCAGTTCTCGCCAGGACTACGGAGTCGAATCACACAAACCCGATATAGCGCACAAACGAATCCCCAAGAGAACAATCAATCGAAGACTACTAAGTTGAGAAGCATGGTGTCTTATGGGACCATCACAGTCGCTAACTCCAAATCATAAGTTGGATAACTTCTCTCGTGAGGTTTTAATTTTCGATAAGCATACGCAATTATCCTCTCATTTTGTATCAATACACACCTCAAGTCTTATTTTGAAGCATCAGTGTAAACCACAAAAGTATCGTTTCCATTAGGTAAGGCTAAGACAGGTGCCCTTGTCAGTCGTCTCTTCAACTCTTGAAAACTTTCTTCATACTTAAAACTCCACATAAACTTCCCACTCTTCTTAGTCAACTCAGTCAGGGGTCCCGCAATCTTAGAAAAATCTTTGATAAACCTCTGGTAATACCTTACTTGTGATACCCCGACTTCTTTAAACACTAAATTCTAATCAAAAGAAAAAAAAAACCTAGTTTACTTGTGACTAACCGATTTTCTTAGATTTCTCACTTTTAATCGGAACCCTAATTGTAATCAATTGAATTGTAAAATCCCGCACATTTTTCTTAAAATTCCTTTTATTTGGAAATTATTACTTTCTAATAGCCCCTACTACTCAATCACCCCACAATAAGTGTAAATGAACCTAGAAAGTAGGGTTTCACTTTTCGTTTTCAAGTTAGAGCGAATTAGGGTTTTCACATTTTTCCGTAGTGTGACTATTCGGTACGGAGTGAGAATCAAATTTGGTAGGTAAGAGTGAATTTTGGATGAGGAAATATTATATGATTTGAAGTGATAATAATAAGTTAGTGATTAGAAGGTAAAAACCTTAGTATACGTGATTTAAGAAAAAACAGCTCGAACCGACGGGTATCGATCACTACCGATTGAACCCACCACTTGACCACCACTTCCCTACCACCACATACCCTTGATATTTTTGCAAAATATCCCCCTCATCCTCAGCCATATAACCGAAATATGTGGCCAAAATGCAAGGAAAAGAAAACAAAATTTTAGTTGATTTTGGTGATGACAAGTGTCAACCACCTATGGTTCCTTGACCAACCTTTTGTCTTGCCTTCTTATCTCTCATTTCAGCTCATTTTCCCTCATTTTCTTTCTGTTTTGGCTGAGAGCAAGGAGAGGCAAAAGAGTGAGGAGAGTTTTCAATCTTCTACCTTGAATCCAACCTTTTGAGTGCAACCAAGAAAAACTAAACACATTAATCACTAGTTTGGAAGCTTGGGAAGCTTAAGGAACCAAAATTTTCAAGGAGAGGTGGAGGATCATTCTTGCAAGCTCTTGTCTTCAAGTATAATGGCTGATCGACCTTTCTTTCTCTATTAATCATGATTAAGTTGGGTATTAATGTTAGTATTGTGCTTGTGATGCTTGTTCCAAGTGATTTTGATGATTAGATGGATGACTTTTGAGTTAAGGTTTCTTGTGGGTTAGGTGTTGTATGATGTATATATCTGGTATATAATCTTGTAAAGGAGATGGTAGTGGTAGTTTCAAGGTAAAAATGTGAATTATAGCTTGAATATAGCAAAATTCCAGATTTCTGGAAATTGTAGCTTCAGTTCTGCCCGATTCCATTTCATCATGTTAGAAGCCGAATTAGGCTTATCACAAAACATGAAAGTTGTATAGAATGATATTTTATGGTTGCCTACAAAATTTCAGCTCAATCGGAGAAACATAGCCTGTGAAAAGATGAAAATACCCTGACTGCCCTAGGAGTAAAATCAGCGGACAGTTTTGACAGTACACTAAGTTGGTTGCGTTTGTTCACCTGGATACGTACTAAACTAGCTTTTAGTCAAAACATAAAAGTTTTAGTACTTTTTCTTAGCTTTTCAACTCCTCAAAGAATGTCTTAAACGGACTTTGGTAGCTTGACATATGGTCATTTAAAGGTAGTCCGGTTAATTGGTCTATTAGTAGGAATTTGGTTCTGTGAATTGGGAATTGGACTGGGTTACACTAGAAATTGGACTGAGTGATCTTCACCAAAGTTGTAGCCCTTTGTCTTAGCTTCGAAACAGCATAAGTTTCACCTCAATCCGATAAGTGTAGTTTCAGTTGTGTCCGTTACGTAAAAACACGTCAAATCTGTCTTTTGTTAAACTTCATTTCCGCACATGTCGTTAGCTTGATTTTTGTACTTGTATTACCTTGAGCCTATTGAATGGCTATTGTGATGGATTTATATTGTGTATGACTTTGGGATTGGTTGAGGAAAAGAATGAAGCCATAAATGGCTGGAAAATAGGTAAACACAAAGGACGTACTGCCCAAATTTACGCTCAAGGGTTAGGTAGACATACTTGTAACTTGAGTAAGGGTTAAGAGCGATTACCACTTGAACTATCTAGGATATTTGCGTCTTCTTTTATCGAGGTATATCAGTGAGGATTTGGCCGAACTTGTACCCTTGAGAAATACAACCATGACTACTAGAAATACGTTTTCCTTGTATTATCGACTCAAATGGCATTTCCAAGTATAAATGTTACAAAGTTATATAGTTTGAAAAGAGAGCGAGTGTTTCACGAATATTCTCCAAGTGAATTTCCATGTCTTGATTCTTATTGAACAAAACGTCTAAGTTTCGAACCTTAGTCATTTTTCAAAGTTCTGGAACAAAGTTTTATCGCAGATTTGGACTCCAAACCCGGAGTATAACCCAGACGTGATTACTAGGGGCACTTCATTTTGGTGAGTGCTTCCAAATACCTGATTGAACTGGACACTTGTTTCCAATACTTGATCAATATGATTAAATGATACATGATTGGTTTGATCGGGCAAGAGTGTACTTTATCGCACTTGCCCTTATTTGATATATACTTGTTTATTGTTGAAATTGATTTGATATACTTGTTTATAATGTGCGCACTTCCTGGAATTCCAGAAACCCTGCGGCAAGTTACTCGAGTCGAGCCGGAAAGGGCTTGATCGATTGGGTAACGAACCCTGGGTCTCTTGTTTGTCGAGTGGAGTGATATCTCCTCGACTAATCGGTATACTCGAGTATTACCACCCGTGTTTATTGAGGATTTTGGGCCCAGCAGGGGGTTTGAATGGTGGACGGAGAGTAGTGTAAGTGGTGTCCTACTGGATTGGTTACTTACTTGAAAGTTGACGGAGTGTCAACTATTACGTGATGCAATGGGAATTTGGCTCCTGAGAGCCCTCCGTATCCTTATACTTTGGAATGATTATTACTTATTGGATTATTGTTTATTCTGAAAAACTTTTACACTCGCTCATTTTGAGATTGCTACTTGACGTGCTATTGCTCACTTTTATGAACTCTTCATGCTCGTTACTTTGCTATATCAAAAATTTGTACTTATAAATAATCGTCAATTTACTATTTGGAACCTCACTGGGCTTTTAGCTCATTCCACGCCATTTGTTTTCCTTACAGGGGTACGAGCGAGGCGCGAGACTAGAGCTGTTAAACGAATCGAACTGTTCTGTAGTTCGGCTCTTTTTCGACACGTTCATGTTCGTGAAAGACTCGTTCGAAACTTTAAACGAACCGAGTTCGAACGAATTTTTTTTGTTCGATTAATAATCGAGCGAATACGAGCATGTTCGCGAGTTTTAACGAACGTTTGCGAACATGGACATAATTATCATTTGACAAATATTAGGGTTAATTTTATGGCTAAACTTTTATATTTGGAGGGTTTTATTTGTTGTTTTTATGTTAATGTTAGTTATATAGTTAATGAATAATAGAATTTAGTCACTTAGTGCTTTAATTAATTTTTAGAATGATTAAAGATTTGTATGACATATTTAAGGTTTAAAATAATTTGGATTCGAACATTTCGAACATATTGGCAAACAACTCGTTTATGTTAAACGAGTCAAACACGAACATGAACTTTACTTAACGAGCTGAACACGAACACAAGTTTGGAGTTCAAAAATTAACGAACGAACACGAACGTTGTTCGAATCGCTTAATGAACAGAGCTTAAACATAAGCTACTCGATTCGATTCGGTTCGTTTACAGCTCTACGCGAGACGTGTACAAACTAGCGTAGTCTAGTTGTTTTGAATTTTGTAATTATACTCGCACCAGTCGCTCGATCAGGGTTGAATGTACTGAGAATTTAAATCTTTTGATATATTTGGAACTGTATGGATGGTTGAGATAGAAATAAATGTATTCGTATGTTCCAAACTTGGGAACCGTTATTTCGTTTATTATTGAGGTTGCACCTTATTTTAATTGATGCGAGTGAGTGAGTCCTGGCGAGAGTTGGGCAGGCGGTCCGCTAAACCCTAGGGTACGCCCTGGGGGAGGTGGGGCCGTCACACTACTAACCCTAAGAAATTTCGAATTTCAGTAGGATTTTCCGGTTGCTTCCACTAAAAAACTGCTTCAATTTTGGTCAGATCCACCTTAATTCCATCCTTGAAGATTATATGACCTAAGAAAGTTACTTCCTTCAACCAGAATTCACATTTATTGAACTTAGCATACAGTTGATGTTCTCTCAAGGTTTGCAAGACAATCCTCAAATATTTCTTATGATCCTCCAAAATCTTAGAATACACCAATATATCATCAATGAACACCACCACAAATTGATCTAAATAGGGTTTAAAGATTTGATGCATTTAATCCATGAAAGCTGCAGGGGCATTAGTTAACCCAAACGGCATCACTGCAAACTCGAAGTGCTCGTACCTCAAATTAAAGGCAGTCTTAGGTATATCTTTTTCCAAAATTCTCAATTGATAATAACCTTGCCTGAGATCCAACTTTGAGAAACTACCGCCCCTTGCAATTGGTTAAACAATTCATCAATGTCGAGTAAAGGGTACTTGTTTTTAACGGTAACATCATTCAAGTCTCGGTAGTCTATACACAATCTTAAACTCCCATCATTCTTTTTCACAAATAATACTGGATCTCTCCACAGAGATTCATTTTCTTTTATAAAGTCTCACTCTAGTAAATCCTACAATTGTAACTTCAGTTCTTTCAATGCAGTTGGAGCCATTCTATAAGGTGTCTTAGAGATAGGTGCTATCCCTGGAGCCACATCAATTTTAAATGCTATCTCTCTTTTCGGTGGCAATGACTCTAGTTTCTCAGGCAAAACATCTAGATAGTCCTTTACCACAGGCATCTCCTCCAACCTCACCTTATCACTAGGAGTATTTATAAGAAAAGCCAAATATCCTTGAACTCCCTTACTCAACATTTTTCTAACTCAAATTCCTGAAATAAGGGCAGATGAGTCTAGTCTACCCCTTACATCTAATTTTAGGGTTACCTCTCCCGGAATACATAGCTTTATCTTTTCATCTTACAATTCAACTGAGCATGGTAGCGAGCTAACCAATCCATACCTAGGATGACATCATACCCCTTAATAGCTAAACCCATCAAATTGGCCAATAATTTTCGCTCTCCAACCCGTATCTCGCAATTTCTATACACCAAGTTGGCAATTAAACTTTGATCTCCAGTAGGCGTTTTAACCTCCAAGTCATAGGGTAACTTAATCTGCCTCGCGTCTACCCCACTCATGAATTTAGGGTTTACAAAAGAATGTGTCGCACCAGGGTCAATTAAAACCTTAACTAAGCGGTCGAAGATAGGAATCGTATCTTCAACGACCTCAGTGGGATCGGGAACCTGCTCATGGTCTAATGTATAAACCCTAGCCGACACCTTAGGTTGACTTCCTCCAGCACTAGATTGTTTAGATGTTGACTTGTTTGGCCGTTGAGTATTACCTCCCTCCTTCGGCACACTTGGACATCTTGAGAGCTGATACTCGGAACTGCCATAATACAAACACTTTCCCGACTTCTTCCAACATTCATTCTCCATGTGGTTGGCCTTACCACAACAACCACAAACAACTTGAGGAGCTACGACCTGTCCACTAGGAGGTGTTCCTCTCGATTGACCTCGTCCACTGTGGCCTCCTCTTGATATAGTCCCTCTTGGTGTTGCAGATGTCTTTACTCCTCCTGTTCCTCTTCTTATTTTTGGAGATGGAGCACTCTTATCCGCTTATCCAGGAGGGTTACTAGGAGCGCCCCTTTTCTTTGCACAAAAATCTCTAAGTTGCAGCTTTGCACTCTCGACTCGCTGTGCTTTCTCTAGGGTCTCAGTGAAAGTAGAGATTTGAGCTGCCGCTAGCCACTCTTGAATCTCCACATTTAGCCCTTGTACAAATTGTGACGCCCCGAAAAAAAATGAGTTTGAGAACCCGGAAATTTTCTAATTTTCTAGGGTTTATTTTATTTAATCGCCCGCCTTTTCTACATTTTCTTGATTAGAAAAATTCCCCAGATAAAGTTTATGAGCAAAAATAGTTTTAAAATGATTTTTCTAGTATCGGTTAGTTTTTGAGAAATTAAGAGCGTATTTTGAACGTGGGACCCGCAAGTGTGGTAAATGCATTATATTTTTGACAACTTGTTGGAATTTTGTATTAAGTGATATTATTTTACAATGTGTTAAGATATTTGTATTGGAGAGACAAAAAGATACGATTAAAACCCTAAAGGACCATTTGTCACAAAACCATTGGACCTTGACTTTTGACCAAGACTTTTCTAACTTTACTAAAACCAATTTGGACCCAATTTCTCTCCATTTTAGCTTGTCTTGGACGAAATTTTGAGAGAAAAAGAGAGAGAAAATCCATCATCTTGCACTTCAATTTCTTGTCCAAATCTTGAGTTCCAACCGATTAAATTGCAAATCACTCCATAAAACTTGCTAGCTAAGGAAGATTGAAGCTCTTGGTGGAGTTGTTTTGGAAGAAAATCCCTAAGTCATCACCTTTCTTGATATTTGAAGGTATCATGTCTAGCCATCCTTTCTTTGTTCTTGATAGCATGGATGAATTAGTGACTTGTGATGGCTAAAGAGATGGTTTGATGGATTATATTTTGAGTTGTGGTTGAATGGATGAACTTTTATTATTTTTGGGGATTTTTCTGTTTTAATATGAAAATGATTGTGTGGCTATATATGATGATTGGAAATGGTATATAATGATTCTAGAAGGTGGAAAAAGTGGAAGATTGCAAGTAAATTCTGTTTTGGAAGAAATCTGGAAAATTAGGGTTCTTGGTTCTTCATTCTGTCCGAATTTTTAGCTCCTAGTTAGAGGCTGAATTGGCCTTGGCTTAAAACATTAAAGTTGTAGGGAATGATATTTTAAATGTGCCTACAAAATTTCAGGTCAATCAGAGTAGCGTAGAGTGAGAAAAGTCAAAATTACTATTGCTGTTCTGGTTTTACCCGAATGTAAGAATTGCGCCTGTAATTGGTTGTTTTGGCTGGAATTGCTTCCGAATTGGTTGTTGAGGCCTTCTGATGAAATTTATCCCTGTTTCTTAGCTTTCAGGTGGTTTTGGAATTTCTGGATTTGGACTTGGAAAGCCTGAGTTATGATGTTTCCGCTAGAATGCGTTCTGTGAATCTGTTTTTGTGATACTGGTATGGTATCTTGCATTTTTGACCTGGTTACACTCGAAACTGGGTTGAGTGACCTTCTTCAATATTGTAGCCCTGTCTCTTAGCTTCGAAACAGTGGGTCTTTGACCCCCATCCGATACTCTTAGTACCTTTGGTGCCATTACCGCAAAAGGACGTCAAAACTGTTTTTCTGGTTTTGAGCTTAACTTTCATTTCCGGACTTTTCCCTAGCTTGACTTGTATTTGTACTACTTGGAGCTTGCTGAATGGCTATTGGATGAACTTGTTGTTGTGTATGTACCTTTGGGACTGGATGAGGAAATCATGAAGCCATGACGGCTGGAAAAGTAAGCAAATTTAGGGGAAGTGCTGTCCGAACTTTTAAAGGATTTGTTTGCATTGAGTTTGTGATCTAAAACTTGGATTTGAGTAAGGCAATGTTATATGATGGATGATTTCTGAGCCATGGAGGTGAGTGACCTCAAACTATTTCTAAAGTTATTTATGAACTGTTTCCTGCATTATTTACTTTTGAACTGTTTTCTTGTCTTATTTACTTTTGAACTGTTTCCAAAGTTACTTTTGAACTGTTTTCTTGCATATCATGCGTGCTTACATGTGAGTGTTCCTTGTTTGCTATATTTCCTTGACTTATTGGCTTGTTATTATTGATTGATAATGTGTTAAGTGCTTTCAATGATTGTTAAAACAAGTTTTCTAGGCGAGTGTGTACTTTATCGCACTCGACCTAAATAAATATGAAACTTTCAATGATTAATGATTAAATGCTAGTTGCGCATGAATGTAAGTTGTTTGGCTGAACTGGCCACTGCCCTTCGTTACCGATCGACTCGAGTCAGAAGCGGACTCGGTCGGGCGATATGGTGACCCTGGGTGAATTTGGTATACTCGAGTATTACCTTGTAGTCCGGCTACATCCGGATGGGTGGAGTCCGGCTACGTCCGGATGGGTGGAGACCGGCCAACGTCCGGAAAAAAAAAAAAAGATGAACGAATAAAAAGATGAACGAGGGATTATTTATAAAAAATGAACGTATCCTTTTCATGAATGTTACTATCGCTTTCCATTGTACATGTTTCTTGAATTATTGATACTCCATATTTAATGTTTTGTAAATGCTGTAATCGTTTCAGGACTTATCATGTGATTTATGACATCATTGAAAAGAAATATTGTTAAACCGATTGGATTACTGATTTTCTGGTTACTCGCTGAGCTTCTAGCTCACCCCAAAAATATTTTATTCCCCTCCACAGGGCTCAAGGCGAAGGCAGGACTTGTTGTGCTTATTCACGTGAATGGATGGCCTTTATGTTGTACAATTTGGATTTGGAATCATTTTATGTATAGTTGGGAATTGTTTCCGCTGCAATTGTGACATGTAATTATTGGAGACTTGGATGTATATTTGTGGACCATGTGTTGTATCTTTGAGGTTTATTCTTGTAATTCATTTGAGGACTTTAGTGAACGACTGAGTCCCGGCGAGAGCCGGGCAGCGGCCCGCCGAACCCTCTGGTTCGCCTTAGGGGGAGGTGGGGTCGTCACACAAATTGCCTTATCCTTCTCCTCTCAGTGGCCACTAACTCCGGAGCAAACCTAGAAATCATAGTGAATTGCTCCTTATGGTCAACCATGCTAGAAGTCACCTGTCTCAACTTTATAAATTCATCCTCCTTTTTCTCTTAAATCATGGGCAGGAGAAACTTCTTATTAAACTCTCTTACAAATTTTTTCCAGATCCAAGGGGTCTGTGCTCTTTCCCATTGGTAACCCCCCCACTTCTCCCAAGGGCAAACACAAGGGTATCTGCGGAACGCCTGCCCAGCTCTCGCCAAAACTCGATACAATTTTCGTTCAAGGTTAATACAATAATGACTATTAATACCAGACGACATAAGAAAAGAAGTCACTTCCAGGCATAGATATTCAATCTTATATTACAAGATACCAAAAGTACATCTCATGTTCAAAATATACAATCTCCAAAAGTCGTCTAGACAAATACAATCAAAATTTCAAATTCAACAGTGTATCAAGTCCCAAAATACAACCGTTATAATTCGACCAAACAATTACAACCAAGGTACTAATCAAAAGAGTAATCTAGTCAGCTTTTCTCCAAAATCTTCCCATCCGGTCCTGCTAAGGAAAACAAATCTGACGGGGTGAGCGAATGCCCGTGAGGCCAAGAAAAAAAACATGCACATGCACATGCGAACACAAAGTTCAAGTAACAAGTAACAATAACATATGTACAGGAATTAAAGTCAGAAAATTCAAGTAATTCACAATTGAGCACTACCTCCTTCCTTCGGTATACTCAGACAATTCGCGATCTGATGTTCAGTGCTGCCACAATACAAACACTTTCCCGATTTCTTCCAACACTCATTCTCTGTATGGTTAGGCTTACGACAATAACCACAAATAACTTGAGGAGCCACAGCCTGACCACTTGGAGGTGTCTCCCTCGGTTGACCTCGTCCATTGTGACCTCCTCTTGATTGAGTCCTTTTTGGTGTACTAGATGTCTCAACTCCTCTTGTTCCTTTTAGAAGGTAGGGCACCCTTATCTGCTTGTCCAAGAGGATGACTAGGAGTGCCTCTTTTCTTGGCATGAAAATCCTTAACTTGCAGCCTTGCTGTAATGCCCCTGACCAATATTGTCCCACAGTTAACCACCCCATTGGGCCGTGGGTTTTGTTCTTGGAGGTGGGGTTATACCCACAACAAGTGAAGAGCCCAAGCCCGCAGGTCAAGAAGCCCAGCACCCCTCCAAAAGGCCTCGGTCAGGTGGGAGAGACCACTATAGGCTATTAAAGCAGCCCCAGGACTTTCTCCCTAGCCGATGTGGGATCATTACAATCCACCCCCCTTAGGAGACCCAGCGTCCTCGCTGGCACACCGGGGTCGGGAGTCAGCTCTGATACCACTGTAACGCCCCTGACCAATATTGTCCCACAGTTAACCACCCCATTGGGCCGTGGGTTTTGTTCTTGGAGGTGGGGTTATACCCACAACAAGTGAAGAGCCCAAGCCCGCAGGTCAAGAAGCCCAGCACCCCTCCAAAAGGCCTCGGTCAGGTGGGAGAGACCACTATAGGCTATTAAAGCAGCCCCAGGACTTCCTCCCTAGCCGATGTGGGATCATTACACTTGCACTTTCGACACTCTGCGCCTTCTCTAGAGCTTCGGTGAAAGTAGAGATTTGGGCCGCTGCTAATCCCTCTTGAATCTCCATATTAAGTCCATGTATAAATCGCCTTATCCTTCTCCTCTCAGTGGCTATCAATTCCGGGTCATTTCTAGAAAGTTTAGTGAATTTTTCCTCATACTCAGCCACACTAGATGCCCCCTGCTTCACTTTTATGAATTCGTCCTCTCGTTTCTCTTGAACCAAGAGCGAGAGAAACTTCTCATTAAACTCTCTTAAAAGGTTTTCCCAAATCCAAGGGGTTTGTGCTTTTTCCCATTTTCCCCTTATCATATCCCACCAAGCACGTGTTGCACCCTCAAACTGAAAGACAGCAAAAGTCACTCGCCTCTCCTCCGCATAATCTAGGGCGGCGAAAATATTGGTCATTCTTTCTAGCCAATCTTCGCTAATTCGGGGTCAGGTCCTCCAATAAATTTAGGCGGATTAAACTTCAGAAACCTCTGCAAGCTCTATCTTCCCCTCTATCCTGTCCCCCAAGTTGGTTAAGTGGCCCTGGTCCCTGTCTCTCAACTAATCGTTCTAGGATATCAGTCATCCTATTAAAGGCAGTAGCCACTTGGTTACCCTCTACATTCTCTTGTCCTTGCGTCGGCCCAGTTGCCGATCCCTGGTCATCCCCATGAGGTTGAGTTTGTCTAGTCTCTCGCCCACGACCTCGACCACTCCTTCGTCTGTCCATAATCTTAATAGTTTTACATGCAAAATAGAAACAATTATGCGTGGGAACACTTTAAAAACAAAAGACAACATGAAAAATATTTGAAATAAAAACAACTAGCATATATTAACATTTCAAGGTTTGTAAAATTAGCAAGTCACGGGGCATTTGTAAAAATATAGCACACAGGTCCCACAAAAGTAGTTTTAGTCACATACGACCAAAGTAAAATCAGGTGCCTCAAAAGTAGGCCACACAGTGAAACAAAAATACAATGGCCTTGGCACAAGTATCACCCCAGCTATTTCTAACCACAAAAGTCAAAAGTCTGTCACTCTAGGTCTAGTCCACGGTTGGGCTATCAGGTGGAATTTCCTCCTTAGAGTTCTCCTCCGGATCCTCCTCAGTGCCCTCAGGGACTAGACTCCGTACTGTATCCATCACCTCATCAATCAGCATGGAGGTGCCAGCTAGAATCCCTGAAACCCGATCCCGGACTTCCTCGACTATCCTAGTGAGTTGGGCTCTAACCGTCCAAACCTCGCCACGTGCGGCCTCAGTCCTAGCAATCTCGTTCACTACAGTCTCCTCAAGCTCAACAATCCTAGCACCCTGAGCATCCACCGTGACGCTCAGCTTCTCTACCTCCTGAAGTAGAGCTCGGTTGGTATTCACCAACTAACGACGCTCGTCGTCAAGGGACAGTACTAGGTCATTAGGGTACGCGTACGTCAACCTACACGGACATCGAGGATACCTAGCAGCAGGCGAGTAACACACACGAGCTCCTCCACCCCGAGCTCGATAGTAAATAGGCCTAGGAGGCTCTACGTGGCCATTAACATGACCGTGATCATTAGCGGCATGTCCATTTCCATTATCCATCCCTGCAAAACCACCACAATACTCAGGTTAGAAACTTAAAGTTACTAACTCGCTCAAACATTACTTAAGGTACAATTAAATTATCTAATCCCGATTCTCAAGTGTAAAGCCTCTAAGATATCTCCCCAAATAAATCTCTAAACCTGGGCTCTTTGCCACCAAATGTCATTTAAGAAACTCTCAAGTACTAATTCTCTTTAACCACCGGAATACAATAGGTTAATAGTCAAGTGAATCCCGTGGTCCGGTATCCTAAACTTTTAGCCTAAAATACACTACAAAGATCTGAAACCTAGGCTTTGATACCAACTGTGACGCCCCCACTTCTCCCAAGAGCGAACCCAAGAGTATCTGCGGAACGCCTGCCCAACTCTCGCTAGAACTCAGTACAATTTTCGTTCAAGGTTAATACAATAATGACTATTAATACCAGACGACATAAGAAAAGAAGTCACTTCCATGCATAGATATTCAATCTTATTTTACAAGATACCAAAAGTACATCTCATTCCCAAAATATACAACCTCCAAAAGTCGTCTAGACAAATTCATTCAAAATTCCAAATTCAACAGTATATCAAGTCCCAAAATACAACCGTTATAAGTCGACCAAACAATTACAACCAAGGTACTAATCAAAAGAGTAATCTGGTCAGCTTTTTCACCAAAATCTTCCCATCCGGTCCTGCTAAGGAAAACAAATCTGACGGGGTGAGCGAATGCTCGTGAGGCCAAGAAAAAAAACATGCACATGCACATGCGAACACAAAGTTCAAGTAACAAGTAACAATAACATATGTACAGGAATTAAAGTCAAAAAATTCAAGTAATTCACAATTGAGCACTTCCTCCTTCCTTCGGTATACTCAGACAATTCGCGATCTGATGTTCAGTGCTGCCACAATACAAACACTTTCCCGATTTCTTCCAGCACTCATTCTCTGTATGGTTAGGCTTACGACAATAACCACAAATAACTTGAGGAGCCACAGCCTGACCACTTGGAGGTGTCTCCCTCGGTTGACCTCCTTCATTGTGACCTCCTCTTGATTGAGTCCTTTTTGGTGTACTAGATGTCTCTACTCCTTCTGTTCCTTTTTAGAAGGTGGGGCACCCTTATCTGCTTGTCCAAGAGGATGACTAGGAGTGCCTCTTTTCTTGGCATGAAAATCCATAACTTGCAGCCTTGCACTTTTGACTCTCTGCGCCTTCTCTAGAGCTTCGGTGAAATTAGAGATTTGGGCTGCTGCTAATCCCTCTTGAATCTCCATATTAAATCCATGTATAAATCGCCTTATCCTTCTCCTCTCAGTGGCTATCAATTCCGGGTCATTTCTAGAAAGTTTAGTGAATTTTTCCTCATACTCAGCCACGCTAGATGCCCCCTGCTTCACTTTTATGAATTCGTCCTCTCGTTTCTCTTGAACCAAGGGCGAGAGAAACTTCTCATTAAACTCTCTTAAAAGGTTTTCCCAAGTCCAAGGGGTTTGTGCTTTTTCCCATTTTCCCCTTATCATATCCCATCAAACACGTGTTGCACCCTCAAATTGAAAGACAACAAAAGTCACTCGCCTCTCCTCCGCATAATCTAGGGCGGCGAAAATATTGGTCATTCTTTCTAGCCAATCTTCGCTAATTCGGGGTCAGGTCCTCCAATAAATTTAGGCGGATTAAACTTCAGAAACTTCTCCAAGCTCTATCTTCCCCTCTATCCTGTCCCCCAATTTGGTTAAGTGGCCCTGGTCCCTGTCTCTCAACTAATCGTTCTAGGATATCCGTCATCCTATTAAAGGCAGTAGCCACTTGGTTACCCTCTACATTCTCTTGTCCTTACGTCGGCCCAGTTGCCGATCCCTGGTAATCCCCATGAGGTTGAGTTTGTCTAGTCTCTCACCCACGACCTCGACCACTCCTTCGTCTGTCCATAATCTTAATAGTTTTACATGCAAAACAGAAACAATTATGCGTGGGAACACTTTAAAAACAAAATACAACATGAAAAACATTTGAAATAAAAACAACTAGCATATATTAACATTTCAAGGTTTGTAAAATTAGCAAGTCACGGGGCATTTGCAATAATATAGCACACAGGTCCCACAAAAGTATTTTTAGTCACATACGACCAAAGTAAAATCAGGTGCCTCAAAAGTAGGCCACACAGTGAAACAAAAATACAATGGCCTTGGCACTAGTATCACCCCAGCTATTTCTAACCACAAAAGTCAAAAGTCTGTCACTCTAGGTCTAGTCCACGGTAGGGCTATCAGGTGGAATTTCCTCCTTAGAGTTCTCCTCCGGATCCTCCTCAGTGCCCTCAGGGACTAGACTCTGTACTGTATCCATCACCTCATCAATCAGCATGGAGGTGCCTGCTAGAATCCCTGAAACCCGATCCCGGACCTCCTCGACTATCCTAGTGAGTTGGCCTCTAACCCTCCAAACCTCGTCACGTGCGGCCTCAGTCCTAGCAATCTCGTTCACTACAGTCTCCTCAAGCTCAACAATCCTAGCACCCTGAGCATCCACCATGACGCTCAGCTCCTCTACCTCCTGAAGTAGAGCTCGGTTGGTATTCACCAACTAACGACGCTCGTCGTCAAGGGACAGTACTAGGTCATTAGGGTACGCGTACGTCACCCTAGACGGACATCGAGGATACCTAGCAGCAGGCGAGTAACGCACACGAGCTCCTCCACCCCGAGCTCGATAGTAAATAGGCCTAGGAGGCTCTACGTCGCCATTAACATGACCGTGATCATTAGCGGCATGTCCATTTCCATTATCCATCCCTGCAAAACCACCACAATGCTCAGGTTAGAAACTTAAAGTTACTAACTCGCTCAAACATTACTTAAGGTACAATTAAATTATCTAATCCCAATTCTCAAGTGTAAAGCCTCTAAGATATCTCCCCAAATAAATCTCTAAACCTAGGCTCTTTCCCACCAAATGTCATTTAAGAAACTCTCAAGTACTAATTCTCTTTAACCACCGGAATACAATAGGTTAATAGTTAAGTGAATCCCATGGTCCGGTATCCTAAAATTTTAGCCTATGATACACTACAAAGATCTGAAACCTAGGCTTTGATACCAACTGTGACGCCCCCACTTCTCCCAAGAGCGAACCCAAGAGTATCTGCGGAACGCCTGCCCAACTCTCGCTAGAACTCAATACAATTTTCGTTCAAGGTTAATACAATAATGACTATTAATACCAGACGACATAAGAAAAGAAGTCACTTCCATGCATAGATATTCAATCTTATTTTACAAGATACCAAAAGTACATCTGATTCCCAAAATATACAACCTCGAAAAGTCGTCTAGACAAATTCATTCAAAATTCCAAATTCAACAGTATATCAAGTCCCAAAATACAACCGTTATAAGTCGACCAAACAATTACAACCAAGGTACTAATCAAAAGAGTAATTGTGAGAACCCTAAACCTTTCATACTTGCTAAGTGTTTTGGTTTACTCTTGTTCTCGTTTAATTGAATTATTGTTCACTAATCGTTTTAAAAACGGGAAGGCCCTTGTTGGTATGTGCACTTGTGTATGAGATATGTATGTAGGTGCACGTGTTAGAAGTACATTTGAGCGTGGCAATCAAACTTGGAAAAGAGGGAAAATTTTGCGAAAATGCTGAAGGACCGAATCCGGCAGGAAATCAGGCCAGTTCTTGGCCGGATTGTGGAGAAGTTTTGAAAAAAAATGTGTTTCGTCTCTGCCTCATATCCGGCCAGGAATCCGGCCGGGAATCCGGCCAGAAACCGGCCGGATTGTGACAGGACAGCTGGTTTGACCAGCGTTTTTTCTTCCTTCTTATCACTTTTGATCACCAAAATATCTTCATTTCCTTTTCTTGTTCAGCCGTGAGCTTTGAGAGCTAAGAGAGCAAAACTCTTCATTCTTCATCTTTGATTTTCCTTCAATCTTGAAACTTCACAAATAGATTTTTAATTCCCTCCGTACAAGTGAGCTTCTTGGAAGGTTAAAGCTTTTGGGTGGAGTGATTTTTAAAGGGGAACTTGGAATTGCTAGTCTTCTTGAGTTGTGAGGTAAGATGATTAGAAAGTTCTTTCTTGCTTTGATTATGGTATAGTAGTGATTTGTGGTGGTTATACATGTTATATTGTGAATGATTGCATGGGTTTAATGGATTATGGTGAAGTTTTCTAATTAATTATGATTTTTCTGTTTTCATATGGTTATTGCTTTTGGCCATTTATGATGATAGGAAATGATATAGAATGAGGCTAGTTAGTGCCAATGAGGGTTAATTACAACCAATTTTGGGTTTGGAAGGAATTTGAGGAAGTTAGGGTTTCATAACCCCCTTTTCTGTCCGGTTTTGTATCTCATGGTTAGAGGCCAAATTGGCCTTGGCTTAAAACATGAAAGTTGTAGGTATTGATGTTATAAAGGTTTCTGTAAAATTTCAGGTGCATTGGATTAGTGTCGAATGAGATAAGTCGAAAATACTGAGACTGGTCTAGGAAGGGGTGCTGCGAACAGGGTTGCCTTTTCACTCAATTTGACCGTGCCTTTTCACTCTGATCCTCACCGAATTAGATTTGGGCCAAAACATTAAAGTTGTAGCCAAGGCTATAAACGAGTTTCCTGTAAATGTTCAGCCTGATCTGACCACTGTATCATGTGAAATGACCGAAATACCCTTGACTGTTTTCGAAACCTGTTTCGCGCCCAGATTTCTGTTTTCGTGTAGTCTTCCATTTTCGACCATGAAAATGCATGATTTGGCCTTTGAGGTCTTCTGATGAAATGTATCTTGATGTCTTAGCTACCATATGCCTTTGGAATTTCTGGATTTTGACTTGTAGAGCCGGAGTTATGATGTTTCCGCTAGAATGCATTTTGGTGAATCTGTTTTATGTTGTTGATGAAGTATCTTGTATTTTTTACCTGTTTGCACTCAAAACTGGACTGAGTGACCTTTTACATTGTTGTAGCCCTGTCTCTTAGCTTCAAAACGGTGGGTTTTACACCTTCATCCGATAATCATAACGCCAATGGTGCCAAAACCGCAAAATGATGTCAAAACTGTTTTTGTCCGAAAATGTTTCTCGCTTGCTTTTCGTATTTCTTGTGTATTTATATGACTTGTAAGCCTAGTGAATGGCTTTTGGATGGGATTATTCTATATGACATGTTGGGGCTGGTTTAAGGAAAATAATGAAGCCATTAATGGCTGGAAAATAGGTAAACACAAGGGACATGCCGTCCGTTTATTTTCTTGTAAATTGAATAAGTTAAAGTGGGTTTTGGACATGTATTTGTATCGGCCATAAGGGCATTGTTTCTAAGCAAGGTTTTAAGTGTGGAAGTTAAAGTATTTTGTCCTCCTTTTCACATGATTTTATTGGCTTCGATCATTTATTGACCACTTGAATATATATGCTATTGAGTCATACAAACGATTCCGAAAAGTTGAATTGTTTTGAGTGAAGTGTTTTCGTTACAAATTTTATAACCCTTTTGGTTTGGGTCGCATTAGGGTTATTCTTGCCCACGGATTCAAATGCCTCTTTTATGCGTTTACTCGCGCGTAGTCGGGTATTTCTTGATTTCATCCAAATCCTGTGGGATGGATTGTAATGTGGTCTTTTTGTCATTCTAGGTTTCATTGGTGATTGAGAAGTGGGCGTTATTTTGCGTGTATAGGTGAGTGTTCCTTGTTTGCTACGTTTCATGATTCTATGGCTTGTTTGAATGATTGATAACATGTTAAATGCTTTCAATGCTTGCTAAATGAGTTTTCGAGGCGAGTGTGTACTTTATCGCACTTAGCCTAAATGATTGTGAAGTTTTAATGATTGAGCGATTGAAATGTTAATTGTGCATGAATGTAAGCCTTTTGGGCTGAACTGGCCATTGCCCCTTGTTACCGGTCGTCTCGAGCCAGAAGCGGACTCGGTCGGGCGATTAGGGACTTGGGTGAACGTTTCGGTATACTCGAGTATTACCTTGTAGGTTGGTGGAGCCTGGCCAAAAGCTAGGGACGGGGTGAATGAATGAATGAATGAATGAATGAGGGGGTTTTATTCATACAAAATGCATTTTCAAATGATTGAAGGTAGGGGAATGAAAGGAGAATGAATGAATGAACGAATGAACGAATGGCTCCTTGTGAGCCCGTATCCTTTTAATGAATGTGTTTATCGCTTTATTGGTACTTGTATCTCGAATTGTTGTTTATAAGTATTGAATGCATTGATTCTCTTGTTACCTATGTGTACGGAACCTCACTGAGCTTTCCAGCTCATTCCTTTAGTTTTTGTTTTCCTTAGCAGGGGAAGCCGTGCAAGGACGAGAGCCTGTATAGACTAGCTGCGTCTAGCTCTTGATTTTCTTTTGTTATGGTTCTCGCCCCAATGTTTGGTGGGCTGGTTGTTTGGAGAATGGAGAACCTTTGTACATAAGTCGTATTGCTTTTGGGATGGATATGTATACAAGGTTACGTTTAAGTTTGGAATTATTGTTATTTCGATTGTTTTGTGGGTTTTATTGTCTTTTCTTATAGTGACTGACTGAGTCCCGGCGAGAGCTGGGCAGGCGGCCCGCTAAACCCTCTGGTTCACCTTAGGGGGAGGTGGGGCCGTTACAGTAATCTAGTCAGCTTTTCTCCAAAATCTTCCCATCCGATCCTGCTAAGGAAAACAAATCTGACGGGGTGAGCGAATGCTCGTGAGGCCAAGAAAAAAAACATGCACGTGCACATGCGAACACAAAGTTCAAGTAACAAGTAACAATAACATATGTACAGGAATTAAAGTCAGAAAATTCAAGTCATTCACAATTGAGCACTACCTCCTTCCTTCGGTATACTCAGACAATTCGCGATCTGATGTTCAGTGCTGCCACAATACAAACACTTTTCCGATTTCTTCCAGCACTCATTCTCTGTATGGTTAGGCTTACGACAATAACCACAATTAACTTGAGGAGCCACAGCCTGACCACTTGGAGGTGTCTCCCTCGGTTGACCACGTCCATTGTGACCTCCTCTTGATTGAGTCCTTTTTGGTGTACTAGATGTCTCTACTCCTCCTGTTCCTTTTTAGAAGGTGGGGAACCCTTATCTGCTTGTCCAAGAGGATGACTAGGAGTGCCTCTCTTCTTGGCATGAAAATCCATAACTTGCAGCCTTGCACTTTCGACTCTCTGCGCCTTCTCTAGAGCTTCGGTGAAAGTAGAGATTTGGGCCGCTGCTAATCCCTCTTGAATCTCCATATTAAGTCCATGTATAAATCGCCTTATCCTTCTCCTCTCAGTGGCTATCAATTCCGGGTCATTTCTAGAAAGTTTAGAGAATTTTTCCTCATACTCAGCCACGCTAGATGCCCCCTGCTTCACTTTTATGAATTCGTCCTCTCGTTTCTCTTGAACCAAGGGCGGGAGAAACTTCTCATTAAACTCTCTTAAAAGGTTTTCCCAAGTCCAAGGGGTTTGTGCTTTTTCCCATTTTCCCCTTATCATATCCCACCAAGCACGTGTTGCACCCTCAAACTGAAAGACAGCAAAAGTCACTCGCCTCTCCTCCGCATAATCTAGGGCGGCGAAAATATTGGTCATTCTTTCTAGCCAATCTTCGCTAATTCGGGGTCAGGTCCTCCAATAAATTTAGGCGGATTAAGCTTCAGAAACCTCTCCAAGCTCTATCTTCCCCTCTATCCTGTCCCCTAAGTTGGTTAAGTGGCCCTGGTCCCTGTCTGTCAACTAATCGTTCTAGGATATCAGTCATCCTATTAAAGGCAGTAGCCACTTGGTTACCCTCTACATTCTCTTGTCCTTGCGTCAGCCCAGTTGCCGATCCCTGGTCAACCCCATAAGGTTGAGTTTGTCTAGTCTCTCGCCCACGACCTCGACCACTCCTTCGTCTGTCCATAATCTTAATAGTTTTACATGCAAAATAGAAACAATTATGCTTGGGAACACTTTAAAACCAAAAGAAAACATGAAAAACATTTGAAATTAAAACAACTACCATATATTAACATTTCAAGGTTTGTAAAATTAGCAAGTCACGGGGCATTTTGCAAAAATATAGCACACAGGTCCCACAAAAATATTTTTAGTCACATACGACCAAAGTAAAATCAGGTGCCTCAAAAGTAGGCCACACAGTGAAACAAAAATACAATGGCCTTGGCACTAGTATCACCCCAGCTATTTCTAACCACAAAAGTCAAAAGTCTGTCACTCTAGGTCTAGTCCAGGGTAGGGCTATCAGGTGGAATTTCTTCCTTAGAGTTCTCCTCTGGATCCTCCTCAGTGCCCTCAGGGACTAGACTCTGTACTGTATCCATCACCTCATCAATCAGCATGGAGGTGCCAGCTAGAATCCCTGAAACCCGATCCCGGACCTCCTCGACTATCCTAGTGAGTTGGCCTCTAACCCTCCAAACCTCGTCAGGTGCGGCCTCAGTCCTAGCAATCTCGTTCACTACAGTCTCCTCAAGCTCAGCAATCCTAGCACCCTGAGCATCACCGTGACGCTCAGCTCCTCTACCTCCTGAAGTAGAGCTCGGTTGGTATTCACCAACTAACGACGCTCGTCGTCAAGGGACAGTACTAGGTCATTAGGGTACGCGTACGTCACCCTACACGGACATCGAGGATACCTAGCAGCAGGCGAGTAACGCACACGAGCTCCTCCACCCCGAGCTCGATAGTAAATAGGCCTAAGAGGCTCTACGTGGCCATTAACATGACCGTGATCATTAGCGGCATGTCCATTTCCATTATCCATCCCTGCAAAACCACCACAATGCTCAGGTTAGAAACTTAAAGTTACTAACTCGCTCAAACATTACTTAAGGTACAATTAAATTATCTAATCCCGATTCTCAAGTGTAAAGCCTCTAAGATATCTCCCCAAATAAATCTCTAAACCTAGGCTCTTTGCCACCAAATGTCATTTAAGAAACTCTCAAGTACTAATTCTCTTTAACCACCGGAATACAATAGGTTAATATTCAAGTGAATCCCATGGTCCGATATCCTAAACTTTTGGTCTAAGATACACTACAAAGATCTGAAACCTAGACTTTGATACCAACTGTGACGCCCCCACTTCTCCCAAGAGCGAACCCAAGAGTATCTGCGGAACTCCTGCCCAACTCTCGCTAGAACTCAATACAATTTTCGTTCAAGGTTAATACAATAATGACTATTAATACCAGACGACATAAGAAAAGAAGTCACTTCCATGCATAGATATTCAATCTTATTTTACAAGATACCAAAAGTACATCTCATTCCCAAAATATACAACCTCGAAAAGTCGTCTAGACAAATTCATTCAAAATTCCAAATTCAACAGTATATCAAGTCCCAAAATACAACCGTTATAAGTCGACCAAACAATTACAACCAAGGTACTAATAAAAAGAGTAATCTAGTCAGCTTTTCTCCAAAATCTTCTCATCCGGTCCTGCTAAGGAAAACAAATCTGACGGGGTGAGCGAATGCTCGTGAGGCCAAGAAAAAAAACATGCACGTGCACATGCGAACACAAAGTTCAAGTAACAAGTAACAATAACATATGTACAGGAATTAAAGTCAGAAAATTCAAGTCATTCACAATTGAGCACTACCTCCTTCCTTCGGTATACTCAGACAATTCGCGATCTGATGTTCAGTGCTGCCACAATACAAACACTTTTCCGATTTCTTCCAGCACTCATTCTCTGTATGGTTAGGCTTACGACAATAACCACAATTAACTTGAGGAGCCACAGCCTGACCACTTGGAGGTGTCTCCCTCGGTTGACCTCGTCCATTGTGACCTCCTCTTGATTGAGTCCTTTTTGGTGTACTAGATGTCTCTACTCCTCCTGTTCCTTTTTAGAAGGTGGGGAACCCTTATCTGCTTGTCCAAGAGGATGACTAGGAGTGCCTCTCTTCTTGGCATGAAAATCCTTAACTTGCAGCCTTGCACTTTCGACTCTCTGCGCCTTCTCTAGAGCTTCGGTGAAAGTAGAGATTTGGGCCGCTGCTAATCCCTCTTGAATCTCCATATTAAGTCCATGTATAAATCGCCTTATCCTTCTCCTCTCAGTGGCTATCAATTCCGGGTCATTTCTAGAAAGTTTAGAGAATTTTTCCTCATACTCAGCCACGCTAGATGCCCCCTGCTTCACTTTTATGAATTCGTCCTCTCGTTTCTCTTGAACCAAGGGCGGGAGAAACTTCTCATTAAACTCTCTTAAAAGGTTTTCCCAAGTCCAAGGGGTTTGTGCTTTTTCCCATTTCCCCCTTATCATATCCCACCAAGCACGTGTTGCACCCTCAAACTGAAAGACAGCAAAAGTCACTCGCCTCTCCTCCGCATAATCTAGGGCGGCGAAAATATTGGTCATTCTTTCTAGCCAATCTTCGCTAATTCGGGGTCAGGTCCCCCAATAAATTTAGGCAGATTAAACTTCAGAAACCTCTCCAAGCTCTATCTTCCCCTCTATCCTGTCCCCCAAGTTGGTTAAGTGGCCCTGGTCCCTGTCTGTCAACTAATCGTTCTAGGATATCAGTCATCCTATTAAAGGCAGTAGCCACTTGGTTACCCTCTACATTCTCTTGTCCTTGCGTCGGCCCAGTTGGCGATCCCTGGTCAACCCCATAAGGTTGAGTTTGTCTAGTCTCTCGCCCACGACCTCGACCACTCCTTCGTCTGTCCATAATCTTAATAGTTTTACATGCAAAATAGAAACAATTGTGCGTGGGAACTGTGACGCCCCACATCTCCCTAAGGCGGACCAAAGGGTATCCGCGGACGCCTGCCCAGCTCTCGCCAGGACTCAAGCAATTCCATTCAATTTAAAACCGAATTAAGCACTTCGATGAGAGCAACATGAATACAATAATGCGGAAGCGTTCAAGCTTAATAAGTCACTTAATGTATAACCAGTACATCGGGTAATCATGAACGACTTCAATTCAAAGTACACATCAGGGCCCAAACATTTCAAGTTTTCAATTTCCAAAAAAGTACAACCCAAACCAGGGCCTAGTCAAAATATATAACAGGAGTCTTAACAAAATTACAACGGATGGTTTCTCCATATTTCTCCAAGAGTCGGTCCTGTTAAGGAAAACAAAACTATAGGGTGAGCTAAACGCTCGTGAGGCCAAGAACACACATGCAAGCACTTAGTCAAATAACAATCCCAAATTTAATAAATAAAGCCATGTCTTTTCAATAATCAATCTCTCAAACAGGAAAAGTAATCAGAAACAATTCAAGGATATAGTAGCTCTCAGGAGCTAAGTTCCACTCGATCTGTCGATGTCATTCGTATACTTTCCCGCATTGACCCTCCTGTCAACCGGGTCGGTATTTCCATTTCCGTAGATCACCACTTGCTTTCCTCCGTCCACCGTACACCCCAAGGGCCCACAAGTCTATTATTGGGCGATACTCTACGAGTATGCCAAGCAAGACCTCTTATTAGGTCGAGCTTATGTGTATCTCATGGCTCGCCCCAGTCCCCGACCAAGCCCATTACCGGCTCGAGTCTAGGGTTGGCCTATGAGTTTGGGCGTCCCCCATTCATTTGGTAGTCGAGGAGATTCACTCCAACGACACAAGCATTCATGACATGACATTGCATTTCATTCATTCATTCAATACATTTCATTCATTCATTCATTCATTTGAAATTAGAACGAGTGCGATAAAGTACGCACCCGCCCTTATTTTTAAAACTCCCAACAAGTATCACAATAAGCAAGTATCAAATTCATACACTTGACACTCACCGAGCAATTCAATAAGAATTATTTTCCGGAAGTTCAAGTGTCCACGGTGAGATCCTCTTGAAGGTCTCCTTGCGCGCCTGGCAATTTAATAGTGGATAATCACACAATTAACCCACTTATCAAGAAAGATTGTACACTAGTACAATCTAAGAATTATTTTGCAAAAAGGAACCTCAATTACACGTAAATCGAGGTTCAACTTGCCTTTTATCATGTACAATATTATTTGAGTTTTGATCATGAAAATCGTAAACAAAACGTTTAAGAACATCAAAAGAATAAAGAGTTTTCGAAAAACTCTATTTCTTTGAAATTGGAAAATTTTCAGTTTTATCATGAACCTTTGAAAAATCATAACTCGCTCGGTATAAGTCGAGAATTGGAAAACTTTATACCGTTGGAAACCTCTTAGAGAGTACTATAAGTTCCTAGAAGACACTTTTCCACGAATCGAAGTGGAAAGTGATCAAAAATGGGCTTGAAGACGCAGCTTCAGTTTACAAGGCAGAATGAAGTTGGTTTTTGGCCAACTTTGAAAATTCGGCACGATTCGCACGTTACAAACCGGCCTCTGAAATTTTCAGCTCAATTAGTGTTGCAAGTTAAGTGTATGACAAAACAAGCAGATCAAGAATCGGAGTTTCGAGTACCGAGATACGGTAGCCCGAAGTTGAGCAAATTCAAGACTGGATGAGAATTTTCCAGATTTAAACCTCTAACTTTAGTAATTCGATTGGGTATCGAAACGAACTTGAATCGGCACCAAAATTGGCAGTATTTCGATACTATATGGACAGTATCTCTCTATCGATTTTCGTGGAAAAATACCTTCGGCAAGGTAGTTAATGAGCCAACCGAAGTTCAAGAAAAATCCTAAGGCAATCTGCCTTGGACTTTCATTTTCCAAATTTCCAATCGTTTAACCAAGAAAGTTATCCAACCATGGTTCATTTGTGAAATAAGGGTCTAAGATACACCCATAATATCTTTGGTAAGTGTTTAATATCAAAAACATCAACTAACAAGTTCACTCCAAGATTTGGTTCCAAACCAGTCCAAACATCATGGTTTTCCAAAACAGAGCAGTCCACTTGTTTCAGTCACAAATCAGTCAATATAGCTCGAAATCGAGCATGGATTACGCCGTTGGAAAGTACATTCATAGGACTAAAATATCACAGAAGAAATCATTTCCAAATTCGGCACCCATCTGGTTCAAATTCGGGCATCAAGTTGCTGCCTGAACACTTCATTCCAGACGAACAGAGCAACAGGACAGCGAACTTAAAACATTTGGTTCGGCTTGCTCACAAGGAATCAGAACGTGCATTATATACCAAATTAAAGCTAGGAATGTCTAGTTTCAAACGCCACCAACGGCACATGATTTCGACATCCGAGGACAGAGTTATAGCCAAAATACTACTGCTGGTCAGAGCATACGCGAATCAGTTTTCCAGATTTGCTGGTTTCTAAAAAAAATTCATTTGCCCATTCAAACCTCATTATTTTTCAATGAAATTTTTCACACATCTAATACATCCTACAAACATCCAATTCAAGCAATTAAACCATTAAAAATTGGCCTGGAAATGGCCGAACATGGCAGGGGCAAAATCGGAAAGTTTAGCTTCTTACACCCAATGAAGTTTCCACTAATTACCCATCACTAATGCATCATTAAAATCACTAAACCAACAATATAATCACCATTAATCATCACATCAGCAACAACAACCCAAGTGTGGGAATTCCAAGAGCCCACAATCACATTTTTACACCATAAACAAGTAACTAAGTGCATGTATGAGCTTAATCTTGTCATATAATCTCCAAAAGATAAGAATCCAAGAGTTGATCATTACCTACTCCTTTGGTTTGCAAGGTCAGAAATTTCGGCCCTCTTGAAGCTCCAAGAACCCGTGAAGATGCAGCCTTTTGTTAGCTAAATCCAACCTCCAAGAGATTTGCTAAGTGGTCTCCAAGTTTGGTGTGATTTGGAGGTGATTTGGGGTGGTTTTGGGTGAGGTTAGTGTGCAGAATTTTTTGTTGCAAATGAGTTAGAGAGTGAGAGGAGCTTGGCCGGCTGTGAGGAGAGAGAAGAGAGAGTGTGTTTGATCTAAGTTAGCTTCTCCAAGAAGATTAAATGTGTGGTGAAAAATTGCTCCAAAGTCAACTCTTGTAAGGCTCGTTTGGCACGTTTTTAGGCTCGATTTTCTCGCGCGTTTGGTTCACTAGTGCACTAAACCTCTAATGCACTCATGTTAATATGGACATTATTCACTCTTAATTGTCTCGAAACAAGAGTCTAAAGTTCCTCAAATAAAGTCGCGCGTGTGAAAACGCGTACCGTCAATTTTAACGCTATAACGCGAAACTTTCGGAAAATTCTTATAACGATTGCACTACTAACTATCACTTGAATATTTATTCATAAGATTACCTATTTTAGGACCATGGTACAAGTCTCCAATATTCCAAGCTTATTATGCTACTACGCGGATAAAATCTCCAAGTACTATTCACTATTTTTACGCAACGCGCTCTAGGAAACTAATTTTTGAAACGAATCATTTTAAAAATATAACGAAGTTACATTACCATGTATTTAGGTCTAATAAGACTAGAAAATATTCCTTGGAAATAAAATCCAATTAAATAATTTATTAAGCCATAAATTAGGCATAAAATAATAGTTTTTACGAGTCTTCACAGGAACACTTTAAAACCAAAAGAAAACATGAAAAACATTTGAAATAAAAACAACTAGCATATATTAACATTTCAAGGTTTGTAAAATTAGCAAGTCACGGGGCATTTTGCAAAAATATAGTACACAGGTCCCACAAAAATATTTTTAGTCACATACGACCAAAGTTAAATCAGGTGCCTCAAAAGTAGGCCACACAGTGAAACAAAAATACAATGGCCTTGGCACTAGTATCACCCCAGCAATTTCTAACCACAAAAGTCAAAAGTCTGTCACTCTAGGTCTAGTCCACGGTAAGGCTATCAGGTGGAATTTCCTCCTTAGAGTTCTCCTCTGGATCCTCCTCAGTGCCCTCAGGGACTAGACTCTGTACTGTATCCATCACCTCATCAATCAGCATGGAGGTGCCAGCTAGAATCCCTGAAACCCGATCCCGGACCTCCTCGACTATCCTAGTGAGTTGGCCTCTAACCCTTCAAACCTCGTCACGTGCGGCCTCAGTCCTAGCAATCTCGTTCACTACAGTCTCCTCAAGCTCAACAATCCTAGCACCCTGAGCATCCACCGTGACGCTCAGCTCCTCTACCTCCTGAAGTAGAGCTCGGTTGGTATTCACCAACTAACGACGCTCGTCGTCAAGGGACAGTACTAGGTCATTAGGGTACGCGTACGTCACCCTACACGGACATCGAGGATACCTAGCAGCAGGCGAGTAACGCACACGAGCTCCTCCACCTCGAGCTCGATAGTAAATAGGCCTAGGAGGCTCTACGTGGCCATTAACATGACCGTGATCATTAGCGGCATGTCCATTTCCATTATCCATCCCTGCAAAACCACCACAATGCTCAGGTTAGAAACTTAAAGTTACTAACTCGCTCAAACATTACTTAAGGTACAATTAAATTATCTAATCCCGATTCTCAAGTGTAAAGCCTCTAAGATATCTCCCCAAATAAATCTCTAAACCTAGGCTCTTTGCCACCAAATGTCATTTAAGAAACTCTCAAGTACTAATTCTCTTTAACCACCGGAATACAATAGGTTAATATTCAAGTGAATCCCATGGTCCGATATCCTAAACTTTTGGCTTAAGATACACGACAAAGATCTGAAACCTAGGCTTTGATACCAACTGTAACACCCCCACTTCTCCCAAGAGCGAACCCAAGAGTATCTGCGGAACGCCTGCCCAACTCTCGCTAGAACTCAATACAATTTTCGTTCAAGGTTAATACAATAATGACTATTAATACCAGACGACATAAGAAAAGAAGTCACTTCCATGCATAGATATTCAATCTTATTTTACAAGATACCAAAAGTACATCTCATTCCCAAAATATACAACCTCCAAAAGTCGTCTAGACAAATTCATTCAAATTCCAAATTCAACAGTATATCAAGTCCCAAAATACAATCGTTATAAGTCGACCAAACAATTACAACCAAGGTACTAATCAAAAGAGTAATCTAGTCAGCTTTTCTCCAAAATCTTCTCATCCGGTCCTGCTAAGGAAAACAAATCTGACGGGGTGAGCGAATGCTCGTGAGGCCAAGAAAAAAAACATGCACGTGCACATGCGAACACAAAGTTCAAGTAACAAGTAACAATAACATATGTACAGGAATTAAAGTCAGAAAATTCAAGTCATTCACAATTGAGCACTACCTCCTTCCTTCGGTATACTCAGACAATTCGCGATCTGATGTTCAGTGCTGCCACAATACAAACACTTTTCCGATTTCTTCCAGCACTCATTCTCTGTATGGTTAGGCTTACGACAATAACCACAATTAACTTGAGGAGCCACAGCCTGACCACTTGGAGGTGTCTCCCTCGGTTGACCACGTCCATTGTGACCTCCTCTTGATTGAGTCCTTTTTGGTGTACTAGATGTCTCTACTCCTCCTGTTCCTTTTTAGAAGGTGGGGAACCCTTATCTGCTTGTCCAAGAGGATGACTAGGAGTGCCTCTCTTCTTGGCATGAAAATCCATAACTTGCAGCCTTGCACTTTCGACTCTCTGCGCCTTCTCTAGAGCTTCGGTGAAAGTAGAGATTTGGGCCGCTGCTAATCCCTCTTGAATCTCCATATTAAGTCCATGTATAAATCGCCTTATCCTTCTCCTCTCAGTGGCTATCAATTCCGGGTCATTTCTAGAAAGTTTAGAGAATTTTTCCTCATACTCAGCCACGCTAGATGCCCCCTGCTTCACTTTTATGAATTCGTCCTCTCGTTTCTCTTGAACCAAGGGCGGGAGAAACTTCTCATTAAACTCTCTTAAAAGGTTTTCCCAAGTCCAAGGGGTTTGTGCTTTTTCCCATTTTCCCCTTATCATATCCCACCAAGCACGTGTTGCACCCTCAAACTGAAAGACAGCAAAAGTCACTCGCCTCTCCTCCGCATAATCTAGGGCGGCGAAAATATTGGTCATTCTTTCTAGCCAATCTTCGCTAATTCGGGGTCAGGTCCTCCAATAAATTTAGGCAGATTAAACTTCAGAAACCTCTCGAAGCTCTATCTTCCCCTCTATCCTGTCCCCCAAGTTGGTTAAGTGGCCCTGGTCCCTGTCTGTCAACTAATCGTTCTAGGATATCAGTCATCCTATTAAAGGCAGTAGCCACTTGGTTACCCTCTACATTCTCTGTCCTTGCGTCGGCCCAGTTGCCGATCCCTGGTCAACCCCATAAGGTTGAGTTTGTCTAGTCTCTCGCCCACGACCTCGACCATTCCTTCTTCTGTCCATAATCTTAATAGTTTTACATGCAAAATAGAAACAATTATGCGTGGGAACACTTTAAAACCAAAAGAAAACATGAAAAACATTTGAAATAAAAACAACTAGCATATATTAACATTTCAAGGTTTGTAAAATTAGCAAGTCACGGGGCATTTTGCAAAAATATAGCACACAGGTCCCACAAAAATATTTTTAGTCACATACGACCAAAGTTAAATCAGGTGCCTCAAAAGTAGGCCACACAGTGAAACAAAAATACAATGGCCTTGGCACTAGTATCACCCCAGCTATTTCTAACCACAAAAGTCAAAAGTCTGTCACTCTAGGTCTAGTCCACGGTAGGGCAATCATGTGGAATTTCCTCCTTAGAGTTCTCCTACGGATTCTCCTCAGTGCCCTCAGGGACTAGACTCTGTACTGTATCCATCACCTCATCAATCAGCATGGAGGTGCCAGCTAGAATCCCTGAAACCCGATCCCGGACCTCCTCGACTATCCTAGTGAGTTGGCCTCTAACCCTCCAAACCTCGTCACGTGCGGCCTCAGTCCTAGCAATCTCGTTCACTACAGTCTCCTCAAGCTCAACAATCCTAGCACCCTGAGCATCCACCGTGACGCTCAGCTCCTCTACCTCCTGAAGTAGAGCTCGGTTGGTATTCACCAACTAACGACGCTCGTCGTCAAGGGACAGTACTAGGTCATTAGGGTACGCGTACGTCACCCTACACGGACATCGAGGATACCTAGCAGCAGGCGAGTAACGCACACGAGCTCCTCCACCCCGAGCTCGATAGTAAATAGGCCTAAGAGGCTCTACGTGGCCATTAACATGACCGTGATCATTAGCGGCATGTCCATTTCCATTATCCATCCCTGCAAAACCACCACAATGCTCAGGTTAGAAACTTAAAGTTACTAACTCGCTCAAACATTACTTAAGGTACAATTAAATTATCTAATCCCGATTCTCAAGTGTAAAGCCTCTAAGATATCTCCCCAAATAAATCTCTAAACCTAGGCTCTTTGCCACCAAATGTCATTTAAGAAACTCTCAAGTACTAATTCTCTTTAACCACCGGAATACAATAGGTTAATATTCAAGTGAATCCCATGGTCCGATATCCTAAACTTTTGGTCTAAGATACACTACAAAGATCTGAAACCTAGGCTTTGATACCAACTGTGACGCCCCCACTTCTCCCAAGAGCGAACCCAAGAGTATCTGCGGAACGCCTGCCCAACTCTCGCTAGAACTCAATACAATTTTCGTTCAAGGTTAATACAATAATGACTATTAATACCAGACGACATAAGAAAAGAAGTCACTTCCATGCATAGATATTCAATCTTATTTTACAAGATACCAAAAGTACATCTCATTCCCAAAATATACAACCTCCAAAAGTCGTCTAGACAAATTCATTCAAAATTCCAAATTCAACAGTATATCAAGTCCCAAAATACAACCGTTATAAGTCGACCAAACAATTACAACCAAGGTACTAATAAAAAGAGTAATCTAGTCAGCTTTTCTCCAAAATCTTCTCATCCGGTCCTGCTAAGGAAAACAAATCTGACGGGGTGAGCGAATGCTCGTGAGGCCAAGAAAAAAAACATGCACGTGCACATGCGAACACAAAGTTCAAGTAACAAGTAACAATAACATATGTACAGGAATTAAAGTCAGAAAATTCAAGTCATTCACAATTGAGCACTACCTCCTTCCTTCGGTATACTCAGACAATTCGCGATCTGATGTTCAGTGCTGCCACAATACAAACACTTTTCCGATTTCTTCCAGCACTCATTCTCTGTATGGTTAGGCTTACGACAATAACCACAATTAACTTGAGGAGCCACAGCCTGACCACTTGGAGGTGTCTCCCTCGGTTGACCTCGTCCATTGTGACCTCCTCTTGATTGAGTCCTTTTTGGTGTACTAGATGTCTCTACTCCTCCTGTTCCTTTTTAGAAGGTGGGGAACCCTTATCTGCTTGTCCAAGAGGATGACTAGGAGTGCCTCTCTTCTTGGCATGAAAATCCTTAACTTGCAGCCTTGCACTTTCGACTCTCTGCGCCTTCTCTAGAGCTTCGGTGAAAGTAGAGATTTGGGCCGCTGCTAATCCCTCTTGAATCTCCATATTAAGTCCATGTATAAATCGCCTTATCCTTCTCCTCTCAGTGGCTATCAATTCCGGGTCATTTCTAGAAAGTTTAGAGAATTTTTCCTCATACTCAGCCACGCTAGATGCCCCCTGCTTCACTTTTATGAATTCGTCCTCTCGTTTCTCTTGAACCAAGGGCGGGAGAAACTTCTCATTAAACTCTCTTAAAAGGTTTTCCCAAGTCCAAGGGGTTTGTGCTTTTTCCCATTTTCCCCTTATCATATCCCACCAAGCACGTGTTGCACCCTCAAACTGAAAGACAGCAAAAGTCACTCGCCTCTCCTCCGCATAATCTAGGGCGGCGAAAATATTGGTCATTCTTTCTAGCCAATCTTCGCTAATTCGGGGTCAGGTCCTCCAATAAATTTAGGCGGATTAAACTTCAGAAACCTCTCCAAGCTCTATCTTCCCCTCTATCCTGTCCCCCAAGTTGGTTAAGTGGCCCTGGTCCCTGTCTGTCAACTAATCGTTCTAGGATATCAGTCATCCTATTAAAGGCAGTAGCCACTTGGTTACCCTCTACATTCTCTTGTCCTTGCGTCGGCCCAGTTGCCGATCCCTGGTCAACCCCATAAGGTTGAGTTTGTCTAGTCTCTCGCCCACGACCTCGACCACTCCTTCGTCTGTCCATAATCTTAATAGTTTTACATGCAAAATAGAAACAATTATGCGTGGGAACACTTTAAAACCAAAAGAAAACATGAAAAACATTTGAAATAAAAACAACTAGCATATATTAACATTTCAAGGTTTGTAAAATTAGCAAGTCACGGGGCATTTTGCAAAAATATAGCACACAGGTCCCACAAAAATATTTTTAGTCACATACGACCAAAGTAAAATCAGGTGCCTCAAAAGTAGGCCACACAGTGAAACAAAAATACAATGGCCTTGGCACTAGTATCACCCCAGCTATTTCTAACCACAAAAGTCAAAAGTCTGTCACTCTAGGTCTAGTCCACGGTAGGGCTATCAGGTGGAATTTCCTCCTTAGAGTTCTCCTCTGGATCCTCCTCAGTGCCCTCAGGGACTAGACTCTGTACTGTATCCATCACCTCATCAATCAGCATGGAGGTGCCAGCTAGAATCCCTGAAACCCGATCCCGGACCTCCTCGACTATCCTAGTGAGTTGGCCTCTAACCCTCCAAACCTCGTCACGTGCGGCCTCAGTCCTAGCAATCTCGTTCACTACAGTCTCCTCAAGCTCAACAATCCTAGCACCCTGAGCATCCACCGTGACGCTCAGCTCCTCTACCTCCTGAAGTAGAGCTCGGTTGGTATTCACCAACTAACGACGCTCGTCGTCAAGGGACAGTACTAGGTCATTAGGGTACGCGTACGTCACCCTACACGGATATCGAGGATACCTAGCAGCAGGCGAGTAACGCACACGAGCTCCTCCACCCCGAGCTCGATAGTAAATAGGCCTAGGAGGCTCTACGTGGCCATTAACATGACCGTGATCATTAGCGGCATGTCCATTTCCATTATCCATCCCTGCAAAACCACCACAATGCTCAGGTTAGAAACTTAAAGTTACTAACTCGCTCAAACATTACTTAAGGTACAATTAAATTATCTAATCCCGATTCTCAAGTGTAAAGCCTCTAAGATATCTCCCCAAATAAATCTCTAAACCTAGGCTCTTTGCCACCAAATGTCATTTAAGAAACTCTCAAGTACTAATTCTCTTTAACCACCGGAATACAATAGGTTAATATTCAAGTGAATCCCATGGTCCGATATCCTAAACTTTTGGCCTAAGATACACTACAAAGATCTGAAACCTAGGCTTTGATACCAACTGTGACGCCCCCACTTCTCCCAAGAGCGAACCCAAGAGTATCTGCGGAACGCCTGCCCAACTCTCGCTAGAACTCAATACAATTTTCGTTCAAGGTTAATACAATAATGACTATTAATACCAGACGACATAAGAAAAGAAGTCACTTCCATGCATAGATATTCAATCTTATTTTACAAGATACCAAAAGTACATCTCATTCCCAAAATATACAACCTCCAAAAGTCGTCTAGACAAATTCATTCAAAATTCCAAATTCAACAGTATATCAAGTCCCAAAATACAATCGTTATAAGTCGACCAAACAATTACAACCAAGGTACTAATCAAAAGAGTAATCTAGTCAGCTTTTCTCCAAAATCTTCTCATCCGGTCCTGCTAAGGAAAACAAATCTGACGGGGTGAGCGAATGCTCGTGAGGCCAAGAAAAAAAACATGCACGTGCACATGCGAACACAAAGTTCAAGTAACAAGTAACAATAACATATGTACAGGAATTAAAGTCAGAAAATTCAAGTCATTCACAATTGAGCACTACCTCCTTCCTTCGGTATACTCAGACAATTCGCGATCTGATGTTCAGTGCTGCCACAATACAAACACTTTTCCGATTTCTTCCAGCACTCATTCTCTGTATGGTTAGGCTTACGACAATAACCACAATTAACTTGAGGAGCCACAGCCTGACCACTTGGAGGTGTCTCCCTCGGTTGACCTCGTCCATTGTGACCTCCTCTTGATTGAGTCCTTTTTGGTGTACTAGATGTCTCTACTCCTCCTGTTCCTTTTTAGCAGGTGGGGAACCCTTATCTGCTTGTCCAAGAGGATGACTAGGAGTGCCTCTCTTCTTGGCATGAAAATCCTTAACTTGCAGCCTTGCACTTTCGACTCTCTGCGCCTTCTCTAGAGCTTCGGTGAAAGTAGAGATTTGGGCCGCTGCTAATCCCTCTTGAATCTCCATATTAAGTCCATGTATAAATCGCCTTATCCTTCTCCTCTCAGTGGCTATCAATTCCGGGTCATTTCTAGAAAGTTTAGAGAATTTTTCCTCATACTCAGCCACGCTAGATGCCCCCTGCTTCACTTTTATGAATTCGTCCTCTCGTTTCTCTTGAACCAAGGGCGGGAGAAACTTCTCATTAAACTCTCTTAAAAGGTTTTCCCAAGTCCAAGGGGTTTGTGCTTTTTCCCATTTCCCCCTTATCATATCCCACCAAGCACGTGTTGCACCCTCAAACTGAAAGACAGCAAAAGTCACTCGCCTCTCCTCCGCATAATCTAGGGCGGCGAAAATATTGGTCATTCTTTCTAGCCAATCTTCGCTAATTCGGGGTCAGGTCCTCCAATAAATTTAGGCGGATTAAACTTCAGAAACTTCTCCAAGCTCTATCTTCCCCTCTATCCTGTCCCCCAAGTTGGTTAAGTGGCCCTGGTCCCTGTCTGTCAACTAATCGTTCTAGGATATCAGTCATCCTATTAAAGGCAGTAGCCACTTGGTTACCCTCTACATTCTCTTGTCCTTGCGTCGGCCCAGTTGCCGATCCCTGGTCAACCCCATAAGGTTGAGTTTGTCTAGTCTCTCGCCCACGACCTCGACCACTCCTTCGTCTGTCCATAATCTTAATAGTTTTACATGCAAAATAGAAACAATTATGCGTGGGAACACTTTAAAACCAAAAGAAAACATGAAAAACATTTGAAATTAAAACAACTAGCATATATTAACATTTCAAGGTTTGTAAAATTAGCAAGTCACGGGGCATTTTGCAAAAATATAGCACACAGGTCCCACAAAAATATTTTTAGTCACATACGACCAAAGTAAAATCAGGTGCCTCAAAAGTAGGCCACACAGTGAAACAAAAATACAATGGCCTTGGCACTAGTATCACCCCAGCTATTTCTAACCACAAAAGTCAAAAGTCTGTCACTCTAGGTCTAGTCCACAGTAGGGCTATCAGGTGGAATTTCCTCCTTAGAGTTCTCCTCTGGATCCTCCTCAGTGCCCTCAGGGACTAGACTCTGTACTGTATCCATCACCTCATCAATCAGCATGGAGGTGCCAGCTAGAAACCCTGAAACCCGATCCCGGACCTCCTCGACTATCCTAGTGAGTTGGCCTCTAACCCTCCAAACCTCGTCACGTGCGGCCTCAGTCCTAGCAATCTCGTTCACTACAGTCAACTCAAGCTCAACAATCCTAGCACCCTGAGCATCCACCGTGACGCTCAGCTCCTCTACCTCCTGAAGTAGAGCTCGGTTGGTATTCACCAACTAACGACGCTCGTCGTCAAGGGACAGTACTAGGTCATTAGGGTACGCGTACGTCACCCTACACGGACATCGAGGATACCTAGCAGCAGGCGAGTAACGCACACGAGCTCCTCCGCCCCGAGCTCGATAGTAAATAGGCCTAGGAGGCTCTACGTGGCCATTAACATGACCGTGATCATTAGCGGCATGTCCATTTCCATTATCCATCCCTGCAAAACCACCACAATGCTCAGGTTAGAAACTTAAAGTTACTAACTCGCTCAAACATTACTTAAGGTACAATTAAATTATCTAATCCCGATTCTCAAGTGTAAAGCCTCTAAGATATCTCCCCAAATAAATCTCTAAACCTAGGCTATTTGCCACCAAATGTCATTTAAGAAACTCTCAAGTACTAATTCTCTTTAACCACCGGAATACAATAGGTTAATATTCAAGTGAATCCCATGGTCCGATATCCTAAACTTTTGGCCTAAGATACACTACAAAGATCTGAAACCTAGGCTTTGATACCAACTGTGACGCCCCCACTTCTCCCAAGAGCGAACCCAAGAGTATCTGTGGAACGCCTGCCCAACTCTCGCTAGAACTCAATACAATTTTCGTTCAAGGTTAATACAATAATGACTATTAATACCAGACGACATAAGAAAAGAAGTCACTTCCATGCATAGATATTCAATCTTATTTTACAAGATACCAAAAGTACATCTCATTCCCAAAATATACAACCTCCAAAAGTCGTCTAGACAAATTCATTCAAAATTCCAAATTCAACAGTATATCAAGTCCCAAAATACAATCGTTATAAGTCGACCAAACAATTACAACCAAGGTACTAATCAAAAGAGTAATCTAGTCAGCTTTTCTCCAAAATCTTCTCATCCGATCCTGCTAAGGAAAACAAATCTGACGGGGTGAGCGAATGCTCGTGAGGCCAAGAAAAAAAACATGCACGTGCACATGTGAATACAAAGTTCAAGTAACAAGTAACAATAACATATGTACAGGAATTAAAGTCAGAAAATTCAAGTCATTCACAATTGAGCACTACCTCCTTCCTTCGGTATACTCAGACAATTCGCGATCTGATGTTCAGTGCTGCCACAATACAAACACTTTTCCGATTTCTTCCAGCACTCATTCTCTGTATGGTTAGGCTTACGACAATAACCACAATTAACTTGAGGAGCCACAGCCTGACCACTTGGAGGTGTCTCCCTCGGTTGACCTCGTCCATTGTGACCTCCTCTTGATTGAGTCCTTTTTGGTGTACTAGATGTCTCTACTCCTCCTGTTCCTTTTTAGCAGGTGGGGAACCCTTATCTGCTTGTCCAAGAGGATGACTAGGAGTGCCTCTCTTCTTGGCATGAAAATCCTTAACTTGCAGCCTTGCACTTTCGACTCTCTGCGCCTTCTCTAGAGCTTCGGTGAAAGTAGAGATTTGGGCCGCTGCTAATCCCTCTTGAATCTCCATATTAAGTCCATGTATAAATCGCCTTATCCTTCTCCTCTCAGTGGCTATCAATTCCGGGTCATTTCTAGAAAGTTTAGAGAATTTTTCCTCATACTCAGCCACGCTAGATGCCCCCTGCTTCACTTTTATGAATTCGTCCTCTCGTTTCTCTTGAACCAAGGGCGGGAGAAACTTCTCATTAAACTCTCTTAAAAGGTTTTCCCAAGTCCAAGGGGTTTGTGCTTTTTCCCATTTCCCCCTTATCATATCCCACCAAGCACGTGTTGCACCCTCAAACTGAAAGACAGCAAAAGTCACTCGCCTCTCCTCCGCATAATCTAGGGCGGCGAAAATATTGGTCATTCTTTCTAGCCAATCTTCGCTAATTCGGGGTCAGGTCCTCCAATAAATTTAGGCGGATTAAACTTCAGAAACTTCTCCAAGCTCTATCTTCCCCTCTATCCTGTCCCCCAAGTTGGTTAAGTGGCCCTGGTCCCTGTCTGTCAACTAATCGTTCTAGGATATCAGTCATCCTATTAAAGGCAGTAGCCACTTGGTTACCCTCTACATTCTCTTGTCCTTGCGTCGGCCCAGTTGCCGATCCCTGGTCAACCCCATAAGGTTGAGTTTGTCTAGTCTCTCGCCCACGACCTCGACCACTCCTTCGTCTGTCCATAATCTTAATAGTTTTACATGCAAAATAGAAACAATTATGCGTGGGAACACTTTAAAACCAAAAGAAAACATGAAAAACATTTGAAATTAAAACAACTAGCATATATTAACATTTCAAGGTTTGTAAAATTAGCAAGTCACGGGGCATTTTGCAAAAATATAGCACACAGGTCCCACAAAAATATTTTTAGTCACATACGACCAAAGTAAAATCAGGTGCCTCAAAAGTAGGCCACACAGTGAAACAAAAATACAATGGCCTTGGCACTAGTATCACCCCAGCTATTTCTAACCACAAAAGTCAAAAGTCTGTCACTCTAGGTCTAGTCCACAGTAGGGCTATCAGGTGGAATTTCCTCCTTAGAGTTCTCCTCTGGATCCTCCTCAGTGCCCTCAGGGACTAGACTCTGTACTGTATCCATCACCTCATCAATCAGCATGGAGGTGCCAGCTAGAAACCCTGAAACCCGATCCCGGACCTCCTCGACTATCCTAGTGAGTTGGCCTCTAACCCTCCAAACCTCGTCACGTGCGGCCTCAGTCCTAGCAATCTCGTTCACTACAGTCAACTCAAGCTCAACAATCCTAGCACCCTGAGCATCCACCGTGACGCTCAGCTCCTCTACCTCCTGAAGTAGAGCTCGGTTGGTATTCACCAACTAACGACGCTCGTCGTCAAGGGACAGTACTAGGTCATTAGGGTACGCGTACGTCACCCTACACGGACATCGAGGATACCTAGCAGCAGGCGAGTAACGCACACGAGCTCCTCCGCCCCGAGCTCGATAGTAAATAGGCCTAGGAGGCTCTACGTGGCCATTAACATGACCGTGATCATTAGCGGCATGTCCATTTCCATTATCCATCCCTGCAAAACCACCACAATGCTCAGGTTAGAAACTTAAAGTTACTAACTCGCTCAAACATTACTTAAGGTACAATTAAATTATCTAATCCCGATTCTCAAGTGTAAAGCCTCTAAGATATCTCCCCAAATAAATCTCTAAACCTAGGCTATTTGCCACCAAATGTCATTTAAGAAACTCTCAAGTACTAATTCTCTTTAACCACCGGAATACAATAGGTTAATATTCAAGTGAATCCCATGGTCCGATATCCTAAACTTTTGGCCTAAGATACACTACAAAGATCTGAAACCTAGGCTTTGATACCAACTGTGACGCCCCCACTTCTCCCAAGAGCGAACCCAAGAGTATCTGTGGAACGCCTGCCCAACTCTCGCTAGAACTCAATACAATTTTCGTTCAAGGTTAATACAATAATGACTATTAATACCAGACGACATAAGAAAAGAAGTCACTTCCATGCATAGATATTCAATCTTATTTTACAAGATACCAAAAGTACATCTCATTCCCAAAATATACAACCTCCAAAAGTCGTCTAGACAAATTCATTCAAAATTCCAAATTCAACAGTATATCAAGTCCCAAAATACAATCGTTATAAGTCGACCAAACAATTACAACCAAGGTACTAATCAAAAGAGTAATCTAGTCAGCTTTTCTCCAAAATCTTCTCATCCGATCCTGCTAAGGAAAACAAATCTGACGGGGTGAGCGAATGCTCGTGAGGCCAAGAAAAAAAACATGCACGTGCACATGTGAATACAAAGTTCAAGTAACAAGTAACAATAACATATGTACAGGAATTAAAGTCAGAAAATTCAAGTCATTCACAATTGAGCACTACCTCCTTCCTTCGGTATACTCAGACAATTCGCGATCTGATGTTCAGTGCTGCCACAATACAAACACTTTTCCGATTTCTTCCAGCACTCATTCTCTGTATGGTTAGGCTTACGACAATAACCACAATTAACTTGAGGAGCCACAGCCTGACCACTTGGAGGTGTCTCCCTCGGTTGACCTCGTCCATTGTGACCTCCTCTTGATTGAGTCCTTTTTGGTGTACTAGATGTCTCTACTCCTCCTGTTCCTTTTTAGCAGGTGGGGAACCCTTATCTGCTTGTCCAAGAGGATGACTAGGAGTGCCTCTCTTCTTGGCATGAAAATCCTTAACTTGCAGCCTTGCACTTTCGACTCTCTGCGCCTTCTCTAGAGCTTCGGTGAAAGTAGAGATTTGGGCCACTGCTAATCCCTCTTGAATCTCCATATTAAGTCCATGTATAAATCGCCTTATCCTTCTCCTCTCAGTGGCTATCAATTCCGGGTCATTTCTAGAAAGTTTAGAGAATTTTTCCTCATACTCAGCCACGCTAGATGCCCCCTGCTTCACTTTTATGAATTCGTCCTCTCGTTTCTCTTGAACCAAGGGCGGGAGAAACTTCTCATTAAACTCTCTTAAAAGGTTTTCCCAAGTCCAAGGGGTTTGTGCTTTTTCCCATTTCCCCCTTATCATATCCCACCAAGCACGTGTTGCACCCTCAAACTGAAAGACAGCAAAAGTCACTCGCCTCTCCTCCGCATAATCTAGGGCGGCGAAAATATTGGTCATTCTTTCTAGCCAATCTTCGCTAATTCGGGGTCAGGTCCTCCAATAAATTTAGGCGGATTAAACTTCAGAAACTTCTCCAAGCTCTATCTTCCCCTCTATCCTGTCCCCCAAGTTGGTTAAGTGGCCCTGGTCCCTGTCTGTCAACTAATCGTTCTAGGATATCAGTCATCCTATTAAAGGCAGTAGCCACTTGGTTACCCTCTACATTCTCTTGTCCTTGCGTCGGCCCAGTTGCCGATCCCTGGTCAACCCCATAAGGTTGAGTTTGTCTAGTCTCTCGCCCACGACCTCGACCACTCCTTCGTCTGTCCATAATCTTAATAGTTTTACATGCAAAATAGAAACAATTATGCGTGGGAACACTTTAAAACCAAAAGAAAACATGAAAAACATTTGAAATTAAAACAACTAGCATATATTAACATTTCAAGGTTTGTAAAATTAGCAAGTCACGGGGCATTTTGCAAAAATATAGCACACAGGTCCCACAAAAATATTTTTAGTCACATACGACCAAAGTAAAATCAGGTGCCTCAAAAGTAGGCCACACAGTGAAACAAAAATACAATGGCCTTGGCACTAGTATCACCCCAGCTATTTCTAACCACAAAAGTCAAAAGTCTGTCACTCTAGGTCTAGTCCACGGTAGGGCTATCAGGTGGAATTTCCTCCTTAGAGTTCTCCTCTGGATCCTCCTCAGTGCTCTCAGGGACTAGACTCTGTACTGTATCCATCACCTCATCAATCAGCATGGAGGTGCCAGCTAGAATGTCACAGCCCCACCTCCCCCTAAGGCGAACCAGAGGGTTCGGCGGGCCGCCTGCCCAGCTGTCGCCGGGACTCAGTCGTTCACTACAATCCTCAAATGAATTACAAGAATAAACCTCAAATAAAAATCAAATATTCCAACATTTACATATCAAAAGCGAAGCGTCCACGCTTTCACTGCGCCACTCTGATCCTTGATACCAACTATTATACAGGAGGAAGTCCAAAACTAGACTATTACACAACCAAACAATTCTAAACGTTCAATACAATCCCAATATGAACGATTACACAAAAGAAAATCCAAATTCAATCCATACATGAGATAATCCAGGATTAAACACTACAAGCCCTTCCTTCGCCTTGAGCCCTGTGGAGGGGAATAAAAACATTTTTGGGGTGAGCTAGAAGCTCAGCGAGTAACCAGTAAAATCAGTTATCAAATCAGTTTCACAATCGTTCATTTCAATAATGTCATTTCAATATGGAGTATCAATAATTCCAGAAACATTTACAATGGAAAGCGATAGTAACATTCATGAAAAGGATACGTTCGTTCTCCTGTCATTTCATTGCATTTGGTTTCATTCGTGCATTCATTCACCCCGTCCCTGCCTTTTGGCCAGGCTCCACCAACCTACAAGGTAATACTCGAGTATACCGAAACGTTCACCCAAGTTCCTAGTCGCCCGACCGAGTCCGCTTCTGGCTCGAGACGACCGGTAACAAGGGGCAATGGCTAGTTCAGCCCAAAAGGCTTACATTCATGCGCAAGTAGCATTTAATCATTAATCATTGAAAATTTCATATTTATTTAGGTCGAGTGCGATAAAGTACACACTCGCCTAGAAAACTCGTTTTAACAATCATTGAAAGCAAAATCAACAATAACAAGACACTGATATGCAAGCACGCATGATATGTAAGAAAACAGTTCCAAAATTAAATTTGGAAACAGTTCAAAAGTAAATAATGCGGGAAAGCGGTTCAAAAGTAAATTTGGAAACAGTTCAAAAGTAAATAATGCGGGAAAGCGGTTCAAAAGTAAATTTGGAAACAGTTCAAAAGTAAATAATGCAAGAAACGGTTCATAAATAATTTTAGAAATAGTTTGAGGTCACTCACCTCCACGGCTCACAATCCTCGTCCAATATAGCCAATTCCATCATTTAAGTCCAAGCCTTTCACTTGAAACTTAAGGTAACCAACGCTATTAAAAATCGGACAGCATTTCTGTAACAGCCCCACCTTCCCCTAAGGCGAACCAAAGGGGTTAGCGGACTGCCTGCCCAGCTCTCGCCAGGACTAACGGTACAGTTTACGTCAATCTATAACGTTCCGGAACATCCCATTGCGCGCAAACAAGTCAAAAACACAAAATAAAAAAAACGAAAATTGAAGCCAAAATGAATAGTGCAGGACACGTCAGAATCCGGCCAGAAACTGGCCGGATTTCCGGCCGGATTCTCGGCCGGATACAAGGCCGAGAGCAATCTCAAAAATTTTTCAAAAGTCCCACTCAATCCGGCCGGCAATCTGGCCAAGATTACGGCCGGATTGTCTGGCCGGATACCGGCCAGTGAGCAACTGGCCGGGTTTCCAATTTTTCTCAAGCAATCCGGCCTGCAATCCGGCCAGTTTCTGGCCGGATTCCTGGCCGGATTCGCTACTGTACAACTTCGCCAATTTTTTTTCTTTTCCGTTTGAAAGTCGTGTCACTCCGAAATCCAACCAAACAACATCCAAACATATATATACATTGAATTTCAACATTTAACCAAAGTGGCATGCCATAGACATTCATTAAGGAAGTACATATTCGGTTTGCCTATCAAAAGGAAATGAACCCGTTACACATTAGGCTTCATTTCAAGAGCTATACAAAAGACATTTACAAGCTCAACTTGGCAAGTAACTATCCAATCCATTCTCAAAAGTAGTTATATCCCTGTAAGGAAAACAAATAACACGGAATGAGCTAAAGCCCAGTGGTATACTACTACATAAGCAACCAAAGTCACATAACGATGAACTTTCATTTAAAGTGCACAAATAAGCAGTAAAACAAAACGGTAAAAGGATACGGTCGGCTCTCAAGAGCCCAATTCCACGCTTGCCAACTTGATCCAATCTCATTGACCCTCCGTCAATGTTAAGAGTACCAAACCGTAGACCTCACTATACTTCCATTCCTTCCACCCAACATACCCCAACCGGGCCCGCACTCCAATTCAGTAGTTTTTGGTAATACTCGAGTTTACCGGAACCAAGGGTCTCATTACCACAAGGTTCCCCAGTACAGTCCCCGTGGCAATTCAATCTTCACGACCAAGCCCTCGCCGGCTCGATTCAATTGACTACCGAACGGGGTTTAGCTCAGTAATACAGTAAAGCAGTCGGACAATCGTCCAAACTACACCAATTCAGTTTCCATGCATGGAATTCAGTATCTCATATAACAAGTGCAGTATTTTAGTAAAACGGTAAATAGCCATGAAGGAAATCACAAGGGGTGAGGGCGGTCAAGTACACCCTCACCTCAATCACTTCCAACAACCAATTAAGCCTTCAAGGCATCAAATACACATAGCACAAAGCCACATAATAACAAGTAAGTGAGTAGTATACTCACCAAGCAAGAAAGTGGTGTTTCATACACCGTGGTCACCAAGACGTCGTGAGCTACCGTCACGTCCTAACACAGGTAACACATTCAATGAGACTCGATACCGAGCCATATAGCAATGCCAATCATAACCCTTTACAACCATATACAAGCATGATAGCAAACCAGAAATTAAGAAAGGGCTTTAATGTAGGCCTTGATAAGAAAACCGGTTTGACGTCATAATGCGGTAATGGCACAACTCTCACTACAATTATCGGATGGGGTGTAAGACCCACCATATCGAAGCCAATAAATAGAGCTACAACAATGTAGAAGGTCACTCAATCCAGTTCCTAACACAACTAGGTCAAAAATGCCAAATACTATACCAGAATTCCCAAAACAGGTTTGCAAATCACACAAAACTGTAATTACTATAACTCAGTCTATACAAGTCCAAATGCCGAAATTCCAAAGGCATATGGTAGCTAAGACATCCAGCTACATATCATCAGAAGACACCAACTTCAACATCCAAACCAATTCCAGTCAAAACAGACAATTACTATCGCAGTTCGGACATTCTGTTCACCAAAAACAGCAACAGTAAAAACGGCATAACTCCCTCTATACTACTCCAACTGCCCTGAAATTTTGTAGGCACTTCATACTCATCAATACCTACAACTTTCATGTTTTGAGGAAAGTCCAATTCGGCCTCTATCTATGACCTAAAATTTCGGACAGATTAGGGGTTTATGAACCCTAACTTTTCACAATTCACTTCAAATCCAAAATTGGTTGCATTTATCCAAAATTCACACCTACTAGAGTCATTATAGTCCATTGCCAATCATCAAAGATGGCTACAACATCCATTTCATATTAAACCAGAAAATTCATCATAAAATTAAAACTTCACCAAATCAAGCCAAACCAAGAAATAAATCATATAATCCATCACTTTAGCCACTTCTAAGCCAAACATAAGCATCATTAGATGTAGTAGGGTGTTCAAGCATCACTTACCAAGAAATCAAGAGATGTAGAGAGGTTGACCACCTTAGACCTTCAAACAAACTTCACTAATACACTTACTAGCACTAGAAGAAAGGTTTTTATGGAGTAGAATCTAATCTAGGCTTTTGTTTGTAGGAGATTAAGGCAAATGGAAGCTTGAAAGTTGGTGGAAATTCCTTTCTTCTTAGCTCAAGGAGAACCGGCCACAAGGAGAGAAAAATGGTGCATTTTGTGTAATTTTTTTGATATTTAATCCTTTGGTCAAAAAAGTCAAGAAAGTGAATAGTGTTTCTTAAAGTCCAACAAATGAGAAGATGACACTTGTCACCTCATTAAAGGCATTCTTATCTTTCTTTTCTCTCTCACATCAATCACTTCACACACACTACTTATCTCTTCACACCCGATAAATTTTTCACAGTATCCGAAACTTAACCTTATTGGCCGAATTTTTCCGAACTTTTCGCACTAGTGGGTCCCACATCCACTATTTACTCTTAATTTTCTAAAAACTCGCCAATACTAGAAAAATCATCTAAAAACTATAATTGCTCATAAAATCCACTAAGAAAAATATGTCTAAGCCAGAAAATGCAGAAAACATGCATTTAAGGGAAAATAAACCCTAGGAAAATAATGAGGGTTTTACGGGTTCTCACACTCTCTCCCCCTTAAAAGAATTTCGTCCTCGAAATTTCTCACCTTAACTCCCGAAAAGGTTTGGGTATTTCTTTCGCATTTCATCTTCCACTTCCCAGGTAGCTTCCTCAACTCCGTGGTTTCTCCATAGCACTTTCACTAGCGGAATCTTCTTGTTTCGGAGCTCTTTGACTTTTCGATCGAGTACTTGGACCGGTTTCTCTTCATAGGCCAGTGATTCGTCCACTTCAATCTCCTCCGGTTGCAATATATGGGATGGGTCTGGATGATACTTCTTTAGTATCGAGACGTGAAATACATCATGGATTCGAGATAGACTGGATGGCAGTTCCAATCGATACGCGACCGCTCCTACCCTCTGAAGGATCTTGTAGGGTCCGACGTACCGCGGTTGGAGCTTCTTTCCTTTACCCGTTGTAAGACTTCGTAATGGTGTGATTTTGAGAAATTAATGATCTCCAACTTCAAATTCCAAATCTTTTCTTCGGTTATCTGCGTAGCTCTTTTGTCGACTCTGAGCTGTTTGAAGTCGTTGCCTTATCAACTTGACCTTCTCTTGAGCCTCTTCCATCCATGGAATAGTTGCCGGGTCCAGTGCTTTCTTTTCGCCAACTTCATCCCAGTAAATCGGCGACCGGCACTTGCGTCCGTAGAGAGCTTCGTACGGAGCCATTTGAATCGACGAATGAAAGCTATTGTTATATGCAAATTCGACTAAGGTCATGTGCTGACCCCAATTGCCTCCAAAGTCCAGAATGCACGTTCGTAGCATGTCCTCGAGAGTTTGAATAGTCCGTTCTGACTGGCCATCCGTCTGAGGATGATAGGTCGTGCTCAAATTCAGTTTCGTCCCCAGGGTTTCTTGGAACTTTTGCCAAAATCGTGACACAAACCGTGGATCCCGATCGGAAACGATGCTCACAGGAACACCGTGTAGTCTTACAACCTCATCCATGTACAGTCGAGCCAACTTGTCCATTGAATACTTCATGTTCACCGGCAAGAAATGGGCCGACTTGGTTAATCGATCAACAATCACCCAAACGGCATCGTGTCCTCTTTGCGTCCTCGGTAAACCTGAAACGAAGTCCATCGTGATGTTTTCCCACTTCCACTCGGGTATCTCCAAGGGTTGTAATAAACCCGATGGTTTTTGATGTTTCGCTTTCACTTGTTGACAAATGAGACACTTTTGTACGTATTGAGCAATTTCCCTCTTCATGTTGTCCCACCAATAAGTCCCTTTCAGGTCCTGATACATCTTGCTGCTGCCCGGATGGATTGTATACTTGGACCGATGAGCTTCCTCCAGAATCTCCATTTTCAACGACTCCACCTTCGGTACCACTATTCGGTTCCGATATTTTAAAATACCCTCAGGACTCAAATTAAAGTCCGTAGTTTCTCCCTTATCCACTTTCTCTCTCCATTTCTGTACCATCAAATCTTCTTTTTGTGCCTCTTTAATACGTTCCAATAGAGTGGAGGTAACCCTAACATTGCCAAATATCACCTTATGGCTCCCTAGACAGGGTTTCCACTCGCACACGGATTCTAGCAAATCCCACTCCTTAATCATTAGCCCTGCTATTTGCACCTTACGACTCAAGGCATCTGCTACCACATTTGCCTTTCCCGGATGGTAATTGATTGTACAGTCATAATCTTCCAGAAATTCCATCCACCTTCGTTGCCTCATGTTTAGTTCCTTCTGGGAAAAGAGGTATCTAAGACTTTTGTGATCCGAATACACTTCGAAAGTCACCCCATATAGGTAATGCCTCCACTTTTTCAGTGCAAAGACAACTGCGGCTAGTTCCAGATCGTGCGTCGGGTAATTCTGCTCGTGAAGCTTTAACTTCCTAGAGGCAAATGAAATTACATTCCGATTCTGCATCAAAACACACCCCAGGCCTTCTCGCGACGCATCTGCATATACCGCGAACCCGTCCACTCCATTTGGCAAGACCAGTACCGGAGCCGTGGTCAATCTTCTCTTTAATTCCTGGAAACTTGTTTCGCAACGGCCGTTCCAGATAAACTGGCCATGCTTCTTTGTCAAGTCAGTTAGGGGTCCTGCTAGTTTGGAAAAATCTTGAATAAACCGTCGGTAGTACCCAGCTAGCCCTAAAAAGCTACGAATTTCCGTGGGGGTTTCTGGCCTCTTCCAATTTGTCACGGCCTCAACCTTCGCCGGGTCCACCGAAATACCTTCGTGGGAGATCACGTGCCCTAAAAACGCTACTTTCTCCAACCAGAACTCGCATTTGCTAAACTTAGCGTACAGTTGATGTTCCCTCAATGTCTGCAACACCACTCTCAAATGCTCCTCATGCTCTAAGCGTGTCTTAGAATAGACCAAAATGTCATCAATGAACACAACGACAAATCGGTCTAGATAGGGTTTGAAAACCCTATGCATTAGGTCCATGAAGGCGGCGGGAGCATTGGTCAGTCCAAAGGGCATAACGGCGAACTCGTAGTGCCCGTATCTTGAATTAAAAGCAGTTTTCGGAATGTCCTCCTTCCTAATCAACAACTGGTAGTATCCCTGTCGGAGATCTAACTTCGAGAAGACCACTGCTCCTTGCAACTGGTCGAATAACTCATCAATGTGGGGCAGTGGATATTTATTCTTGATCGTAACGTTGTTCAGCCCCCTATAGTCAATACACATCCTCAAAGTTCCATCCTTTTTCTTCACAAATAGAACAGGAGCTCCCCAAGGAGACTCACTCTCGTGTATGAAACCCCGCTCCAACAGATCTTGCAACTGTAACTTAAGCTCTTTAAGTTCTGCAGGCGCCATTCGGTATGGGGTTTTCGAGATAGGTGCGGTTCCAGGCAACAAGTCTATACGGAATTCTATCTCCCTTTCCGGAGGTAAGGCTACTAACTCATCAGGAAATACATCCGGAAAGTCCCTCACTATGGCCACATCTTCTACCTTTAACTTATTCGTAGGGGTATTAATTAAAAAGGCCAAAAATCCTTGCGCCCCTCTACTTATCAGTTTCCTAGCTCGAATGCCAGAAATGAGAGCAGATGAGGCTAACCTACCCCTTATATCCAACCTTAAGGTTGCCTCGCCAGGAATGCGAAATTCTACTATTTTCGTTTTACAATCCAGTTGGGCGTTATATTTGGCTAACCAGTCCATACCCAGAATCACATCGTACCCCTTAATAGACAAGCTAATCAGGTCTCCTAAAAATCTCCTCTCTCCTACCCATACCTCGCAATCCTTATAAACCATACTAGTCACCAACCGTTGATTCCCCGTAGGTGTATTAACTTCTAAGTCATATGGTAAGCTAGCAGGTTTTATATCGATGCCACACATGAAATCAGGGTTAACAAACGAATGAGTGGCACCAGGATCAATTAAAACTTTGGCAAAGCGGTGGAAAATAGGGATCGTACCTTCCACCACCTCAGAAGACTCTGGGACCTGATGAGGCTCTAAGGAGTAAACCCTAGCTGGAACTTTCGGTTTGGACCCATCTCCCTTGGTGGGTCCTGTATTGGTCCTCGGCAGTGGTTGGCTTCCTTTTCCATCTTGTTTCAGGACCGGGCAAGTAGCCAGTTGGTGGTCCGCGCTTCCACACCGCAGACACTTACCCTGCTTCCTCCAGCAGTTATCCTCGGTGTGGTTTGCTTTCCCACAGTGCCCACAGGGACCACGAGGTGCCGAAACCGAGCCACTCTGAACATTGCCCCTTTGTCCACGCCCAGCTTGACTACCCCTAAATGGAGTCCCTCTGCCTGAACCAGAGTGTCGGCCGCCACCCGATCCTCGTCCAAACTTAGAAGAAGTGCTCTTCTCACCTTGTCCAGACGTACTCCCAGGAAAACCACGCTTCTTAGCCTGGAAGTTTCGGACCTGCAGCCGTGCACTCTCAACTCGTTGGGCTTTTTCCATTGCCTCGCTAAACGTGGTAATTTGAGCTGTCGCGAGGTCTTTCTGGATCTCAACGTTCAAACCCTGAATGAAGCGCCTAACCCGTCGTTGCTCAGTTATGATTAGCTCAGGCGCGAATTTAGACAGGCGGGTGAACTGACTCTCGTACTCTGCCACAGTCTGAGCCCCTTGCCGGAGCCGGATAAACTCGTCCTCCTTCCTCTCCTGGACTAGAGGAGGGAAAAACTTTGCATTAAATTCGCGGATGAAGTTCACCCAAGTCCTAGGTGTCTTCTCCCGTTCCCATTTCTGTCTAATTACGTTCCACCAGGAACGGGCAGCCCCTTCAAGTTGAAACACGGCAAAAGTCACCTGCCGTTCGTCTGGGTAATGTAAAGCGGCAAATATATCAACCATTTTCTCAAGCCATTTCTCAGCAACGTCTGGATCGGGTCCCCCAACAAATTTCGGCGGAGCGAACTTTTGGAAACGTTCGAGAGCTCTATCCTCGCTCTCGACATGATGGCCAGGGTTTCCGGGGTTTCCAGGGTTAGGGTTTGGGTTCTGGCCCTGCTGTTGTACTACTTGTGCTAGTAAATTGGTCATTTGCTGCATAGCAGCAGCTATCTGAACATTAGGGTCGGCTTGGGGTTCAGGCTCAGGTCCAGTCGAGGTTTCCCCCGCACCCCTAACCGGTGTAGGTTGTCTAGCACCACGCCCACGACCCCTACCACTTCGTGTACCTTCCATAAGGTTACTTGGTCTAGGCAAGTATACTAAACCAAAAGTAGTAACAAAACATATAAGTAACACGCAAAGCTTTCACATTAACACACATTTATACATTGCAAACATGAGCACAACATAGATATACAAGCCAAACACATATACACAATCAGTCAGTCGAGTACGGCCAAAGCACGCACGTACATAAACGATCCACCTGAGGATAGGCCTATCAAAAGAGATTTACACATAGCTAACTCTACATCCAATACGGTTAGCTAAGGCTCTATCCCTATCCCTATATACATTCAAAACCACTACCATCCAAAAGATGCCTAGATATCAAGACTTAGTCGGTTGCCGGGGTCTGAGACCCAGGCGATGGGGTAGACTCCTCCCCAGCCTCGGCCCCAACACACGAGGCCTCATCGCTAGATTCCTCGAGCCCGTCGTCGCACAGATTAAGGATCGCCTCAGCACGACCCCTGACCTTGCGAGCTCTCATAGTCTCGCGCTCGCGTGCATCTCTCAGTTGGTCGCAGAGATCATCAACTCTGCCCTCGACCTCGAGTACATCATATTCTAGCTCTTTAATACGCGAGGCTTGCTTCTCATTGGTTGCCCTAGCCTGAGTCACCTCAGCTTCCAATGTCGCAACCGCAGCTTCCAGCTTAGTATTATCCTTAGCAAACTCCTCACGTTCCTTTGCCACCGCCAACACTAGAGTGTTTGGATAGGCGTAGTTGCTACGGCACTCGCACTGTCGAACGCGGCTGGCCGGGCTCCAACGCACCACGGCCCCCTTCTGCCTAAGTTGATACTTAATTGGCGGCAGCGTACTACGAGGACGATCTCCTGCCGGACGTTCACTCGGGTCACCACTCGCATCCATCCTATAGCAAAGGAAGAAATAATATGATGACACTTAATAGGCATAAACAATGGAATCCTCAAATCGAGCACTTCTATTATACCCAGGCTAATTCAAACCTAGGCTCTGATACCACCTGTGACAGCCCCACCTTCCCCTAAGGCGAACCAAAGGGGTTAGCGGACTGCCTGCCCAGCACTCGCCAGGACTAACGGTACAGTTTACGACAATCTATAACGTTCCGGAACATCCCATTGCGCGCAAACAAGTCAAAAACACAAAATAAAAAAAATGAAAATTGAAGCCAAAATGAAGAGTGCAGGACACGTCAGAATCCGGCAGGAAACTGGCCGGATACAAGGCCGAGAGCAAACTCAAAAAATTTTCAAAAGTCCCACTCAATCCGGCCGGCAATCCGACCAAGATTCCGGCCG